>NW_022983304.1:0-37500 GCF_011762595.2 Tursiops truncatus | reverse complement strand
GCAGAAGCGGAGGCGTGCTGCAGTTTGCAGGAGGCGGTGGCCTCTGCTCTGCATACCTTGAACGGCAGCACAGCTTTCTGGACACCTGGGAGGCTAACCGGGGCACCATGTTTCCGGCAGGAACACTGATTAACCCCAGGCGCACCTGGGTCTGCTAAGCAACATCCAGGCCCGTAGCCCTTTAGAGCCCCTCTGTGCACGCCGAGCGTAGGGAAACGCACTGCCCTCTCTTTTGGAGCAGCTTGGTTTCCTCAGCACTCGCACCCGTTCACGCACACCGTTCTGGCACGTCCCACATGGCACGGAGGTCTTACGCGTTGCCCTAATCGGAGCTGCGCTCAGAGTAACCCTCGTCTTCGCATTCCATCCAGGGACCTCCTGACTGAAGGCACCGTGCCTCCTAGAGGACGGCGGCTTGGGTTCTTACTGCAATTCAAGTCCTGTTCCTTCTTTGGCACTGCAGGCAGCCCCAGGCCCAGAGGAGCAGCTACGGCGTTCCTTGGTTGAGACAGTTCGCTGGATGCGGGACTCCCCTACTTCGATAAGTTGACTCAGGGAAGGAAACACAGGGTAACCGGTGTCTCTTGGGACTCGTTAGAAACCACAGGGATGTACGCTGAGTGTGCCCATGGAAACGGGGGCCTGCTGGAACTAGCCCTGCTTTCCCATTTTGAGGGCGGCATTCATGCCTGCCTTGACGCTCCCTGACATTCCCGGCTCCCGACAGGCCAGTGAGCCCTGGAAGAATGCTTCGGGGAAAATTATGAGTTTGCTCTCTCTAAACCAGGGGCTTCCGTGGCCGCGGTGGCGGTCCGCATGACAGGCTCTAGAGCTAAAGGGAACCTCAACGTGAGAACTCGCCTCCAGGTTAGGCCCTGAGTAGCCGTGCAGAAAGGGAGGCATGCAGCTCTTTCCAGGAGTTCTTAGTCGCTTTGCTTTAAAGGAAGTACACGTCCGGGGACTCCTAGGCCCCACGGGCGTGCCTCATTTTCCCTCCAAGGTCACTGAGTGCCTCCAGACACCTGTGGGCCGGCTGAGCAACGTCGAGGTCCATTGGTTGATTCCCTCGGAGGACCCCTGTGCGTGCCGAGTGCTGGGCAACCACACACTGCGCGTTCCTTGAGGAGCGCTACATCTCCAGAGCCCTCGAACGCCCTCAGGACAACATGGCTGGTGAGTGCGAAGTGCCCAGGAAGACTCTGTCATGGCCCTTGTGTGAGCTGCCACGAGAGAACGCTGTGCTTGGAACACTGCTGAGGCCCGCCCTCGTACCTGAAGTCACTCTGCTCGAGGAGAAAGTCGGCATCTTAGCATGCTGTGTGGCTCCCGGCACACCCAGCATGAACCCACGCCTGGAAGTAAGGCCCTGATTTGCCGTGCAGAAGCGGAGGCTGTGCTGCAGTTTCCAGGAGGCGGTGGCTCTGCTCTGCATACCTTGAACGGCAGCACAGCTTTCTGGACACCTGGGAGGCTAGCCGGGGCACCCTGTTCCCGGCAGGAACACTGAGTAACCCCCAGGCGCACCTGGGTCTGCTAAGCAACATCCAGGCCCGTAGCCCTTTAGAGCCCCTCTGTGCACGCCGAGCGTAGGGAAACGCACTGCCCTCTCTTGTGGAGCAGCTTGGTTTCCTCAGCACTCGCACACGTTCACGCACACCGTTCTGGCACGTCCCACATGGCGCGGAGGTCTTACGCGTTGCCCTAATCGGAGCTGCGCTCAGAGTAACCCTCGTCTTCGCATTCCATCCAGGACCTCCTGACTGAAGGCACCGTGCCTCTAGAGGACGGCGGCTTGGGTTCTTACTGCAATTCAAGTCCTGTTCCTTCTTTGGCACTGCAGGCAGCCCCAGGCCCAGAGGAGCAGCTACGGCGTTCCTTGGTTGAGACAGTTCGCTGGATGCGGGACTCCCTACTTCGATAAGTTGACTCAGGGAAGGAAACACAGGGTAACCGGTGTCTCTTGGGACTCGTTAGAAACCACAGGGATGTACGCTGAGTGTGCCCATGGAAACGGGGGCCTGCTGGAACTAGCCCTGCTTTCCCATTTTGAGGGCGGCATTCATGCCTGCCTTGACGCTCCCTGACATTCCCGGCTCCCGACAGGCCAGTGAGCCCTGGAAGAATGCTTCGGGGAAAATTATGAGTTTGCTCTCTCATAAACCAGGGGCTTCCGTGGCCGCGGTTGCGGTCCGCATGACAGGCTCTAGAGCTAAAGGGAACCTCAACGTGAGAACTCGCCTCCAGGTTAGGCCCTGAGTAGCCGTGCAGAAAGGGAGGCATGCAGCTCTTTCCAGGAGTTCTTAGTCGCTTTGCTTTAAAGGAAGTACACGTCCGGGGACTCCTAGGCCCCACGGGCGTGCATCATTTTCCCTCCAAGGTCACTGAGTGCCTCCAGACACCTGTGGGCCGGCTGAGCAACGTCGAGGTCCATTGGTTGATTCCCTCGGAGGACCCCTGTGCGTGCCGAGTGCTGGGCAACCACACACTGCGCGTTCCTTGAGGAGCGCTACATCTCCAGAGCCCTCGAACGCCCTCAGGACAACATGGCTGGTGAGTGCGAAGTGCCCAGGAAGATTCTGTCATGGCCCTTGTGTGAGCTGCCATGAGAGAACGCTGTGCTTGGAACACTGCGAGGCCCGCCCTCGTACCTGAAGTCACTCTGCTCGAGGAGAAAGTCGGCATCTTAGCATGCTGTGTGGCTCCCGGCACACCCAGCATGAACCCACGCCTGGAAGTAAGGCCCTGATTTGCCGTGCAGAAGCGGAGGCGTGCTGCAGTTTCCAGGAGGCGGTGGCCTCTGCTCTGCATACCTTGAACGGCAGCACAGCTTTCTGGACACCTGGGAGGCTAGCCGGGGCACCCTGTTCCCGGCAGGAACACTGAGTAACCCCAGGCGCACCTGGGTCTGCTAAGCAACATCCAGGCCCGTAGCCCTTTAGAGCCCCTCTGTGCACGCCGAGCGTAGGGAAACGCACTGCCCTCTCTTTTGGAGCAGCTTGGTTTCCTCAGCACTCGCACCCGTTCACGCACACCGTTCTGGCACGTCCCACATGGCGCGGAGGTCTTACGCGTTGCCCTAATCGGAGCTGCGCTCAGAGTAACCCTCGTCTTCGCATTCCATCCAGGACCTCCTGACTGAAGGCACCGTGCCTCCTAGAGGACGGCGGCTTGGGTTCTTACTGCAATTCAAGTCCTGTTCCTTCTTTGGCACTGCAGGCAGCCCCAGGCCCAGAGGAGCAGCTACGGCGTTCCTTGGTTGAGACAGTTCGCTGCATGCGGGACTCCCTACTTCGATAAGTTGACTCAGGGAAGGAAACACAGGGTAACCGGTGTCTCTTGGGACTCGTTAGAAACCACAGGGATGTACGCTGAGTGTGCCCATGGAAACGGGGGGCCTGCTGGAACTAGCCCTGCTTTCCCATTTTGAGGGGGGGCATTCATGCCTGCCTTGACGCTCCCTGACATTCCCGGCTCCCGACAGGCCAGTGAGCCCTGGAAGAATGCTTCGGGGAAAATTATGAGTTTGCTCTCTCTAAACCAGGGGCTTCCGTGGCCGCGGTGGCGGTCCGCATGACAGGCTCTAGAGCTAAAGGGAACCTCAACGTGAGAACTCGCCTCCAGGTTAGGCCCTGAGTAGCCGTGCAGAAAGGGAGGCATGCAGCTCTTTCCAGGAGTTCTTAGTCGCTTTGCTTTAAAGGAAGTACACGTCCGGGGGACTCCTAGGCCCCACGGGCGTGCATCATTTTCCCTCCAAGGTCACTGAGTGCCTCCAGACACCTGTGGGCCGGCTGAGCAACGTCGAGGTCCATTGGTTGATTCCCTCGGAGGACCCCTGGGCGTGCCGAGTGCTGGGCAACCCACACACTGCGCGTTCCTTGAGGAGCGCTACATCTCCAGAGCCCTCGAACGCCCTCAGGACAACATGGCTGGTGAGTGCGAAGTGCCCAGGAAGACTCTGTCATGGCCCTTGTGTGAGCTGCCATGAGAGAACGCTGTGCTTGGAACACTGTGAGGCCCGCCCTCGTACCTGAAGTCACTCTGCTCGAGGAGAAAGTCGGCATCTTAGCATGCTCTGTGGCTCCCGGCACACCCAGCATGAACCCACGCCTGGAAGTAAGGCCCTGATTTGCCGTGCAGAAGCGGAGGCGTGCTGCAGTTTCCAGGAGGCGGTGGCCTCTGCTCTGCATACCTTGAACGGCAGCACAGCTTTCTGGACACCTGGGAGGCTAGCCGGGGCACCCTGTTCCCGGCAGGAACACTGAGTAACCCCAGGCGCACCTGGGTCTGCTAAGCAAACATCCAGGCCCGTAGCCCTTTTAGAGCCCCTCTGTGCACGCCGAGCGTAGGGAAACGCACTGCCCTCTCTTTTGGAGCAGCTTGGTTTCCTCAGCACTCGCACCCGTTCACGCACACCGTTCTGGCACGTCCCACATGGCGCGGAGGTCTTACGCGTTGCCCTAATCGGAGCTGCGCTCAGAGTAACCCTCGTCTTCGCATTCCATCCAGGACCTCCTGACTGAAGGCACCGTGCCTCCTAGAGGACGGCGGCTTGGGTTCTTACTGCAATTCAAGTCCTGTTCCTTCTTTGGCACTGCAGGCAGCCCCAGGCCCAGAGGAGCAGCTACGGCGTTCCTTGGTTGAGACAGTTCGCTGGATGCGGGACTCCCTACTTCGATAAGTTGACTCAGGGAAGGAAACACAGGGTAACCGGTGTCTCTTGGGACTCGTTAGAAACCCACAGGGATGTACGCTGAGTGTGCCCATGGAAACGGGGGCCTGCTGGAACTAGCCCTGCTTTCCCATTTTGAGGGCGGCATTCATGCCTGCCTTGACGCTCCCTGACATTCCCGGCTCCCGACAGGCCAGTGAGCCCTGGAAGAATGCTTCGGGGAAAATTATGAGTTTGCTGTCTCTAAACCAGGGGCTTCCGTGGCCGCGGTGGCGGTCCGCATGACAGGCTCTAGAGCTAAAGGGAACCTCAACGTGAGAACTCGCCTCCAGGTTAGGCCCTGAGTAGCCGTGCAGAAAGGGAGGCATGCAGCTCTTTCCAGGAGTTCTTAGTCGCTTTGCTTTAAAGGAAGTACACGTCCGGGGACTCCTAGGCCCCACGGGCGTGCATCATTTTCCCTCCAAGGTCACTGAGTGCCTCCAGACACCTGTGGGCCGGCTGAGCAACGTCGAGGTCCATTGGTTGATTCCCTCGGAGGACCCCTGTGCGTGCCGAGTGCTGGGCAACCACACACTGCGCGTTCCTTGAGGAGCGCTACATCTCCAGAGCCCTCGAACGCCCTCAGGACAACATGGCTGGTGAGTGCGAAGTGCCCAGGAAGACTCTGTCATGGCCCTTGTGTGAGCTGCCATGAGAGAACGCTGTGCTTGGAACACTGCGAGGCCCGCCCTCGTACCTGAAGTCACTCTGCTCGAGGAGAAAGTCGGCATCTTAGCATGCTGTGTGGCTCCCGGCACACCCAGCATGAACCCACGCCTGGAAGTAAGGCCCTGATTTGCCGTGCAGAAGCGGAGGCGTGCTGCAGTTTCCAGGAGGCGGTGGCCTCTGCTCTGCATACCTTGAACGGCAGCACAGCTTTCTGGACACCTGGGAGGCTAGCCGGGGCACCCTGTTCCCGGCAGGAACACTGAGTAACCCCAGGCGCACCTGGGTCTGCTAAGCAACATCCAGGCCCGTAGCCCTTTAGAGCCCCTCTGTGCACGCCGAGCGTAGGGAAACGCACTGCCCTCTCTTTTGGAGCAGCTTGGTTTCCTCAGCACTCGCACACGTTCACGCACACCGTTCTGGCACGTCCCACATGGCGCGGAGGTCTTACGCGTTGCCCTAATCGGAGCTGCGCTCAGAGTAACCCTCGTCTTCGCATTCCATCCAGGACCTCCTGACTGAAGGCACCGTGCCTCCTAGAGGACGGCGGCTTGGGTTCTTACTGCAATTCAAGTCCTGTTCCTTCTTTGGCACTGCAGGCAGCCCCAGGCCCAGAGGAGCAGCTACGGCGTTCCTTGGTTGAGACAGTTCGCTGGATGCGGGACTCCCTACTTCGATAAGTTGACTCAGGGAAGGAAACACAGGGTAACCGGCTGTCTCTTGGGACTCGTTAGAAACCACAGGGATGTACGCTGAGTGTGCCCATGGAAACGGGGGCCTGCTGGAACTAGCCCTGCTTTCCCATTTTGAGGGCGGCATTCATGCCTGCCTTGACGCTCCCTGACATTCCCGGCTCCCGACAGGCCAGTGAGCCCTGGAAGAATGCTTCGGGGAAAATTATGAGTTTGCTCTCTCTAAACCAGGGGCTTCCGTGGCCGCGGTGGCGGTCCGCATGACAGGCTCTAGAGCTAAAGGGAACCTCAACGTGAGAACTCGCCTCCAGGTTAGGCCCTGAGTAGCCGTGCAGAAAGGGAGGCATGCAGCTCTTTCCAGGAGTTCTTAGTCGCTTTGCTTTAAAGGAAGTACACGTCCGGGGACTCCTAGGCCCCACGGGCGTGCATCATTTTCCCTCCAAGGTCACTGAGTGCCTCCAGACACCTGTGGGCCGGATCTGAGCAACGTCGAGGTCCATTGGTTGATTCCCTCGGAGGACCCCTGTGCGTGCCGAGTGCTGGGCAACCACACACTGCGCGTTCCTTGAGGAGCGCTACATCTCCAGAGCCCTCGAACGCCCTCAGGACAACATGGCTGGTGAGTGCGAAGTGCCCAGGAAGACTCTGTCATGGCCCTTGTGTGAGCTGCCATGAGAGAACGCTGTGCTTGGAACACTGCGAGGCCCGCCCTCGTACCTGAAGTCACTCTGCTGGAGGAGAAAGTCGGCATCTTAGCATGCTGTGTGGCTCCCGGCACACCCAGCATGAACCCACGCCTGGAAGTAAGGCCCTGATTTGCCGTGCAGAAGCGGAGGCGTGCTGCAGTTTTCAGGAGGCGGTGGCCTCAGCTCTGCATACCTTGAACGGCAGGACAGCTTTCTGGACACCTGGGAGGCTAGCCGGGGCACCCTGTTCCCGGCAGGAACACTGAGTAACCCCAGGCGCACCTGGGTCTGCTAAGCAACATCCAGGCCCGTAGCCCTTTAGAGCCCCTCTGTGCACGCCGAGCGTAGGGAAACGCACTGCCCTCTCTTTTGGAGCAGCTTGGTTTCCTCAGCACTCGCACACGTTCACGCACACCGTTCTGGCACGTCCCACATGGCGCGGAGGTCTTACGCGTTGCCCTAATCAGAGCTGCGCTCAGAGTAACCCTCGTCTTCGCATTCCATCCAGGACCTCCTGACTGAAGGCACCGTGCCTCCTAGAGGACGGCGGCTTGGGTTCTTACTGCAATTCAAGTCCTGTTCCTTCTTTGGCACTGCAGGCAGCCCCAGGCCCAGAGGAGCAGCTACGGCGTTCCTTGGTTGAGACAGTTCGCTGGATGCGGGACACCCTACTTCGATAAGTTGACTCAGGGAAGGAAACACAGGGTAACCGGTGTCTCTTGGGACTCGTTAGAAACCACAGGGATGTACGCTGAGTGTGCCCATGGAAACGGGGGCCTGCTGGAACTAGCCCTGCTTTCCCATGTTGAGGGCGGCATTCATGCCTGCCTTGACGCTCCCTGACATTCCCGGCTCCCGACAGGCCAGTGAGCCCTGGAAGAATGCTTCGGGGAAAATTATGAGTTTGCTCTCTCTAAACCAGGGGCTTCCGTGGCCGCGGTGGCGGTCCGCATGACAGGCTCTAGAGCTAAAGGGAACCTCAACGTGAGAACTCGCCTCCAGGTTAGGCCCTGAGTAGCCGTGCAGAAAGGGAGGCATGCAGCTCTTTCCAGGAGTTCTTAGTCGCTTTGCTTTAAAGGAAGTACACGTCCGGGGACTCCTAGGCCCCACGGGCGTGCATCATTTTCCCTCCAAGGTCACTGAGTGCCTCCAGACACCTGTGGGCCGGCTGAGCAACGTCGAGGTCCATTGGTTGATTCCCTCGGAGGACCCCTGTGCGTGCCGAGTGCTGGGCAACCACACACTGCGCGTTCCTTGAGGAGCGCTACATCTCCAGAGCCCTCGAACGCCCTCAGGACAACATGGCTGGTGAGTGCGAAGTGCCCAGGAAGACTCTGTCATGGCCCTTGTGTGAGCTGCCATGAGAGAACGCTGTGCTTGGAACACTGCGAGGCCCGCCCTCGTACCTGAAGTCACTCTGCTCGAGGAGAAAGTCGGCATCTTAGCATGCTGTGTGGCTCCCGGCACACCCAGCATGAACCCACGCCTGGAAGTAAGGCCCTGATTTGCCGTGCAGAAGCGGAGGCGTGCTGCAGTTTCCAGGAGGCGGTGGCCTCTGCTCTGCATACCTTGAACGGCAGCACAGCTTTCTGGACACCTGGGAGGCTAGCCGGGGCACCCTGTTCCCGGCAGGAACACTGAGTAACCCCAGGCGCACCTGGGTCTGCTAAGCAACATCCAGGCCCGTAGCCCTTTAGAGCCCCTCTGTGCACGCCGAGCGTAGGGAAACGCACTGCCCTCTCTTTTGGAGCAGCTTGGTTTCCTCAGCACTCGCACACGTTCACGCACACCGTTCTGGCACGTCCCACATGGCGCGGAGGTCTTACGCGTTGCCCTAATCGGAGCTGCGCTCAGAGTAACCCTCGTCTTCGCATTCCATCCAGGACCTCCTGACTGAAGGCACCGTGCCTCCTAGAGGACGGCGGCTTGGGTTCTTACTGCAATTCAAGTCCTGTTCCTTCTTTGGCACTGCAGGCAGCCCCAGGCCCAGAGGAGCAGCTACGGCGTTCCTTGGTTGAGACAGTTCGCTGGATGCGGGACTCCCTACTTCGATAAGTTGACTCAGGGAAGGAAACACAGGGTAAACCGGTGTCTCTTGGGACTCGTTAGAAACCACAGGGATGTACGCTGAGTGTGCCCATGGAAAACGGGGGCCTGCTGGAACTAGCCCTGCTTTCCCATTTTGAGGGCGGCATTCATGCCTGCCTTGACGCTCCCTGACATTCCCGGCTCCCGACAGGCCAGTGAGCCCTGGAAGAATGCTTCGGGGAAAATTATGAGTTTGCTCTCTCTAAACCAGGGGCTTCCGTGGCCGCGGGGGCGGTCCGCATGACAGGCTCTAGAGCTAAAGGGAACCTCAACGTGAGAACTCGCCTCCAGGTTAGGCCCCTGAGTAGCCGTGCAGAAAGGGAGGCATGCAGCTCTTTCCAGGAGTTCTTAGTCGCTTTGCTTTAAAGGAAGTACACGTCCGGGGACTCCTAGGCCCCACGGGCGTGCATCATTTTCCCTCCAAGGTCACTGAGTGCCTCCAGACACCTGTGGGCCGGCTGAGCAACGTCGAGGTCCATTGGTTGATTCCCTCGGAGGACCCCCTGTGCGTGCCGAGTGCTGGGCAACCACACACTGCGCGTTCCTTGAGGAGCGCTACATCTCCAGAGCCCTCGAACGCCCTCAGGACAACATGGCTGGTGAGTGCGAAGTGCCCAGGAAGACTCTGTCATGGCCCTTGTGTGAGCTGCCATGAGAGAACGCTGTGCTTGGAACACTGCGAGGCCCGCCCTCGTACCTGAAGTCACTCTGCTCGAGGAGAAAGTCGGCATCTTAGCATGCTGTGTGGCTCCCGGCACACCCAGCATGAACCCACGCCTGGAAGTAAGGCCCTGATTTGCCGTGCAGAAGCGGAGGCTGTGCTGCAGTTTCCAGGAGGCGGTGGCCTCTGCTCTGCATACCTTGAACGGCAGCACAGCTTTCTGGACACCTGGGAGGCTAGCCGGGGCACCCTGTTCCCGGCAGGAACACTGAGTAACCCCAGGCGCACCTGGGTCTGCTAAGCAACATCCAGGCCCGTAGCCCTTTAGAGCCCCTCTGTGCACGCCGAGCGTAGTGAAACGCACTGCCCTCTCTTTTGGAGCAGCTTGGTTTCCTCAGCACTCGCACACGTTCACGCACACCGTTCTGGCACGTCCCACATGGCGCGGAGGTCTTACGCGTTGCCCTAATCGGAGCTGCGCTCAGAGTAACCCTCGTCTTCGCATTCCATCCAGGGACCTCCTGACTGAAGGCACCGTGCCTCCTAGAGGACGGCGGCTTGGGTTCTTACTGCAATTCAAGTCCTGTTCCTTCTTTGGCACTGCAGGCAGCCCCAGGCCCAGAGGAGCAGCTACGGCGTTCCTTGGTTGAGACAGTTCGCTGGATGCGGGACTCCCTACTTCGATAAGTTGACTCAGGGAAGGAAACACAGGGTAACCGGTGTCTCTTGGGACTCGTTAGAAACCACAGGGATGTACGCTGAGTGTGCCCATGGAAACGGGGGCCTGCTGGAACTAGCCCTGCTTTCCCATTTTGAGGGCGGCATTCATGCCTGCCTTGACGCTCCCTGACATTCCCGGCTCCCGACAGGCCAGTGAGCCCTGGAAGAATGCTTCGGGGAAAATTATGAGTTGCTCTCTCTAAACCAGGGGCTTCCGTGGCCGCGGTGGCGGTCCGCATGACAGGCTCTAGAGCTAAAGGGAACCTCAACGTGAGAACTCGCCTCCAGGTTAGGCCCTGAGTAGCCGTGCAGAAAGGGAGGCATGCAGCTCTTTCCAGGAGTTCTTAGTCGCTTGGCTTTAAAGGAAGTACACGTCCGGGGACTCCTAGGCCCCACGGGCGTGCCTCATTTTCCCTCCAAGGTCACTGAGTGCCTCCAGACACCTGTGGGCCGGCTGAGCAACGTCGAGGTCCATTGGTTGATTCCCTCGGAGGACCCCTGTGCGTGCCGAGTGCTGGGCAACCACACACTGCGCGTTCCTTGAGGAGCGCTACATCTCCAGAGCCCTCGAACGCCCTCAGGACAACATGGCTGGTGAGTGCGAAGTGCCCAGGAAGACTCTGTCATGGCCCTTGTGTGAGCTGCCATGAGAGAACGCTGTGCTTGGAACACTGTCGAGGCCCGCCCTCGTACCTGAAGTCACTCTGCTCGAGGAGAAAGTCGGCATCTTAGCATGCTGTGTGGCTCCCGGCACACCCAGCATGAACCCACGCCTGGAAGTAAGGCCCTGATTTGCCGTGCAGAAGCGGAGGCGTGCTGCAGTTTCCAGGAGGCGGTGGCCTCTGCTCTGCATACCTTGAACGGCAGCACAGCTTTCTGGACACCTGGGAGGCTAGCCGGGGCACCCTGTTCCCGGCAGGAACACTGAGTAACCCCAGGCGCACCTGGGTCTGCTAAGCAACATCCAGGCCCGTAGCCCTTTAGAGCCCCTCTGTGCACGCCGAGCGTAGGGAAACGCACTGCCCTCTCTTTTGGAGCAGCTTGGTTTCCTCAGCACTCGCACACGTTCACGCACACCGTTCTGGCACGTCCCACATGGCGCGGAGGTCTTACGCGTTGCCCATTATCGGAGCTGCGCTCAGAGTAACCCTCGTCTTCGCATTCCATCCAGGACCTCCTGACTGAAGGCACCGTGCCTCCTAGAGGACGGCGGCTTGGGTTCTTACTGCAATTCAAGTCCTGTTCCTTCTTTGGCACTGCAGGCAGCCCCAGGCCCAGAGGAGCAGCTACGGCGTTCCTTGGTTGAGACAGTTCGCTGGATGCGGGACTCCCTACTTCGATAAGTTGACTCAGGGAAGGAAACACAGGGTAACCGGTGTCTCTTGGGACTCGTTAGAAACCACAGGGATGTACGCTGAGTGTGCCCATGGAAACGGGGGCCTGCTGGAACTAGCCCTGCTTTCCCATTTTGAGGGCGGCATTCATGCCTGCCTTGACGCTCCCTGACATTCCCGGCTCCCGACAGGCCAGTGAGCCCTGGAAGAATGCTTCGGGGAAATTATGAGTTTGCTCTCTCTAAACCAGGGGCTTCCGTGGCCGCGGTGGCGGTCCGCATGACAGGCTCTAGAGCTAAAGGGAACCTCAACGTGAGAACTCGCCTCCAGGTTAGGCCCTGAGTAGCCGTGCAGAAAGGGAGGCATGCAGCTCTTTCCAGGAGTTCTTAGTCGCTTTGCTTTAAAGGAAGTACACGTCCGGGGACTCCTAGGCCCCACGGGCGTGCATCATTTTCCCTCCAAGGTCACTGAGTGCCTCCAGACACCTGTGGGCCGGCCTGAGCAACGTCGAGGTCCATTGGTTGATTCCCTCGGAGGACCCCTGTGCGTGCCGAGTGCTGGGCAACCACACACTGCGCGTTCCTTGAGGAGCGCTACATCTCCAGAGCCCTCGAACGCCCTCAGGACAACATGGCTGGTGAGTGCGAAGTGCCCAGGAAGACTCTGTCATGGCCCTTGTGTGAGCTGCCATGAGAGAACGCTGTGCTTGGAACACTGCGAGGCCCGCCCTCGTACCTGAAGTCACTCTGCTCGAGGAGAAAGTCGGCATCTTAGCATGCTGTGTGGCTCCCGGCACACCCAGCATGAACCCACGCCTGGAAGTAAGGCCCTGATTTGCCGTGCAGAAGCGGAGGCGTGCTGCAGTTTCCAGGAGGCGGTGGCCTCTGCTCTGCATACCTTGAACGGCAGCACAGCTTTCTGGACACCTGGGAGGCTAGCCGGGGCACCCTGTTCCCGGCAGGAACACTGAGTAACCCCAGGCGCACCTGGGTCTGCTAAGCAACATCCAGGCCCGTAGCCCTTTAGAGCCCCTCTGTGCACGCCGAGCATAGGGAAACGCACTGCCCTCTCTTTTGGAGCAGCTTGGTTTCCTCAGCACTCGCACACGTTCACGCACACCGTTCTGGCACGTCCCACATGGCGCGGAGGTCTTACGCGTTGCCCTAATCGGAGCTGCGCTCAGAGTAACCCTCGTCTTCGCATTCCATCCAGGACCTCCTGACTGAAGGCACCGTGCCTCCTAGAGGACGGCGGCTTGGGTTCTTACTGCAATTCAAGTCCTGTTCCTTCTTTGGCACTGCAGGCAGCCCCAGGCCCAGAGGAGCAGCTACGGCGTTCCTTGGTTGAGACAGTTCGCTGGATGCGGGACTCCCTACTTCGATAAGTTGACTCAGGGAAGGAAACACAGGGTAACCGGTGTCTCTTGGGACTCGTTAGAAACCACAGGGATGTACGCTGAGTGTGCCCATGGAAACGGGGGCCTGCTGGAACTAGCCCTGCTTTCCCATTTTGAGGGCGGCATTCATGCCTGCCTTGACGCTCCCTGACATTCCCGGCTCCCGACAGGCCAGTGAGCCCTGGAAGAATGCTTCGGGGAAAATTATGAGTTTGCTCTCTCTAAACCAGGGGCTTCCGTGGCCGCGGTGGCGGTCCGCATGACAGGCTCTAGAGCTAAAGGGAACCTCAACGTGAGAACTCGCCTCCAGGTTAGGCCCTGAGTAGCCGTGCAGAAAGGGAGGCATGCAGCTCTTTCCAGGAGTTCTTAGTCGCTTTGCTTTAAAGGAAGTACACGTCCGGGGACTCCTAGGCCCCACGGGCGTGCATCATTTTCCCTCCAAGGTCACTGAGTGCCTCCAGACACCTGTGGGCCGGCTGAGCAACGTCGAGGTCCATTGGTTGATTCCCTCGGAGGACCCCTGTGCGTGCCGAGTGCTGGGCAACCACACACTGCGCGTTCCTTGAGGAGCGCTACATCTCCAGAGCCCTCGAACGCCCTCAGGACAACATGGCTGGTGAGTGCGAAGTGCCCAGGAAGACTCTGTCATGGCCCTTGTGTGAGCTGCCATGAGAGAACGCTGTGCTTGGAACACTGCGAGGCCCGCCCTCGTACCTGAAGTCACTCTGCTCGAGGAGAAAGTCGGCATCTTAGCATGCTGTGTGGCTCCCGGCACACCCAGCATGAACCCACGCCTGGAAGTAAGGCCCTGATTTGCCGTGCAGAAGCGGAGGCGTGCTGCAGTTTCCAGGAGGCGGTGGCCTCTGCTCTGCATACCTTGAACGGCAGCACAGCTTTCTGGACACCAGGGAGGCTAGCCGGGGCACCCTGTTCCCGGCAGGAACACTGAGTAACCCCAGGCGCACCTGGGTCTGCTAAGCAACATCCAGGCCCGTAGCCCTTTAGAGCCCCTCTGTGCACGCCGAGCGTAGGGAAACGCACTGCCCTCTCTTTTGGAGCAGCTTGGTTTCCTCAGCACTCGCACACGTTCACGCACACCGTTCTGGCACGTCCCACATGGCGCGGAGGTCTTACGCGTTGCCCTAATCGGAGCTGCGCTCAGAGTAACCCTCGTCTTCGCATTCCATCCAGGACCTCCTGACTGAAGGCACCGTGCCTCCTAGAGGACGGCGGCTTGGGTTCTTACTGCAATTCAAGTCCTGTTCCTTCTTTGGCACTGCAGGCAGCCCCAGGCCCAGAGGAGCAGCTACGGCGTTCCTTGGTTGAGACAGTTCGCTGGATGCGGGACTCCCTACTTCGATAAGTTGACTCAGGGAAGGAAACACAGGGTAACCGGTGTCTCTTGGGACTCGTTAGAAACCACAGGGATGTACGCTGAGTGTGCCCATGAAAACGGGGGCCTGCTGGAACTAGCCCTGCTTTCCCATTTTGAGGGCGGCATTCATGCCTGCCTTGACGCTCCCTGACATTCCCGGCTCCCGACAGGCCAGTGAGCCCTGGAAGAATGCTTCGGGGAAAATTATGAGTTTGCTCTCTCTAAACCAGGGGCTTCCGTGGCCGCGGTGGCGGTCCGCATGACAGGCTCTAGAGCTAAAGGGAACCTCAACGTGAGAACTCGCCTCCAGGTTAGGCCCTGAGTAGCCGTGCAGAAAGGGAGGCATGCAGCTCTTTCCAGGAGTTCTTAGTCGCTTTGCTTTAAAGGAAGTACACGTCCGGGGACTCCTAGGCCCCACGGGCGTGCATCATTTTCCCTCCAAGGTCACTGAGTGCCTCCAGACACCTGTGGGCCGGCTGAGCAACGTCGAGGTCCATTGGTTGATTCCCTCGGAGGACCCCTGTGCGTGCCGAGTGCTGGGCAACCACACACTGCGCGTTCCTTGAGGAGCGCTACATCTCCAGAGCCCTCGAACGCCCTCAGGACAACATGGCTGGTGAGTGCGAAGTGCCCAGGAAGATTCTGTCATGGCCCTTGTGTGAGCTGCCATGAGAGAACGCTGTGCTTGGAACACTGCGAGGCCCGCCCTCGTACCTGAAGTCACTCTGCTCGAGGAGAAAGTCGGCATCTTAGCATGCTGTGTGGCTCCCGGCACACCCAGCATGAACCCACGCCTGGAAGTAAGGCCCTGATTTGCCGTGCAGAAGCGGAGGCGTGCTGCAGTTTCCAGGAGGCGGTGGCCTCTGCTCTGCATACCTTGAACGGCAGCACAGCTTTCTGGACACCTGGGAGGCTAGCCGGGGCACCCTGTTCCCGGCAGGAACACTGAGTAACCCCAGGCGCACCTGGGTCTGCTAAGCAACATCCAGGCCCGTAGCCCTTTAGAGCCCCTCTGTGCACGCCGAGCGTAGGGAAACGCACTGCCCTCTCTTTTGGAGCAGCTTGGTTTCCTCAGCACTCGCACACGTTCACGCACACCGTTCTGGCACGTCCCACATGGCGCGGAGGTCTTACGTGTTGCCCTAATCGGAGCTGCGCTCAGAGTAACCCTCGTCTTCGCATTCCATCCAGGACCTCCTGACTGAAGGCACCGTGCCTCCTAGAGGACGGCGGCTTGGGTTCTTACTGCAATTCAAGTCCTGTTCCTTCTTTGGCACTGCAGGCAGCCCCAGGCCCAGAGGAGCAGCTACGGCGTTCCTTGGTTGAGACAGTTCGCTGGATGCGGGACTCCCTACTTCGATAAGTTGACTCAGGGAAGGAAACACAGGGTAACCGGTGTCTCTTGGGACTCGTTAGAAACCACAGGGATGTACGCTGAGTGTGCCCGTGCAAACGGGGGCCTGCTGGAACTAGCCCTGCTTTCCCATTTTGAGGGCGGCATTCATGCCTGCCTTGACGCTCCCTGACATTCCCGGCTCCCGACAGGCCAGTGAGCCCTGGAAGAATGCTTCGGGGAAAATTATGAGTTTGCTCTCTCTAAACCAGGGGCTTCCGTGGCCGCGGTGGCGGTCCGCATGACAGGCTCTAGAGCTAAAGGGAACCTCAACGTGAGAACTCGCCTCCAGGTTAGGCCCTGAGTAGCCGTGCAGAAAGGGAGGCATGCAGCTCTTTCCAGGAGTTCTTAGTCGCTTTGCTTTAAAGGAAGTACACGTCCGGGGACTCCTAGGCCCCACGGGCGTGCATCATTTTCCCTCCAAGGTCACTGAGTGCCTCCAGACACCTGTGGGCCGGCTGAGCAACGTCGAGGTCCATTGGTTGATTCCCTCGGAGGACCCCTGTGCGTGCCGAGTGCTGGGCAACCACACACTGCGCGTTCCTTGAGGAGCGCTACATCTCCAGAGCCCTCGAACGCCCTCAGGACAACATGGCTGGTGAGTGCGAAGTGCCCAGGAAGACTCTCTCATGGCCCTTGTGTGAGCTGCCATGAGAGAACGCTGTGCTTGGAACACTGCGAGGCCCGCCCTCGTACCTGAAGTCACTCTGCTCGAGGAGAAAGTCGGCATCTTAGCATGCTGTGTGGCTTCCGGCACACCCAGCATGAACCTACGCCTGGAAGTAAGGCCCTGATTTGCCGTGCAGAAGCGGAGGCGTGCTGCAGTTTCCAGGAGGTGGTGGCCTCTGCTCTGCATACCTTGAACGGCAGCACAGCTTTCTGGACACCTGGGAGGCTAGCCGGGGCACCCTGTTCCCGGCAGGAACACTGAGTAACCCCAGGCGCACCTGGGTCTGCCTAAGCAACATCCAGGCCCGTAGCCTTTAGAGCCCCAACGTGCACGCCGAGCGTACGGAAACGCACTGCCCTCTCTTTTGGAGCAGCTTGGTTTCCTCAGCACTCGCACACGTTCACGCACACCGTTCTGGCACGTCCCACATGGTGCGGAGTGCTTACGCGTTGCCCTAATCGGAGCTGCGCTCAGAGTAACCCTCGTCTTTGCATTCCATCCAGGACCTCCTGACTGAAGGCACCGTGCCTCCTAGAGGACGGCGGCTTGGTTTCTTACTGCAATCAAGTCCTGTTCCTTCTTTGGCACTGCAGGCAGCCCCAGGCCCAGAGGAGCAGCTACGGCGTTCCTTGGTTGAGACAGTTCGCTGGATGCGGAACTACTTAAGTGGTTCCTTGGGACAGTTCGATGCATGCGGGACCTCCCTACTTCGATAAGTTGACTCAGGGAAGGAAACACATGGTAACCGGTGTCTCTTGGGACTCGTTAGAAACCACAGGGATGATACGCTGAGTGTGCCCATGGAAACGGGGGCCTGCTGGAACTAGCCTGCTTTCCCATTTTGAGGGCGGCATTCATGCCTGCCTTGACGCTCCCTGACATTCCCGGCTCCGACAGGCCAGTGAGCCCTGGAAGAATGCTTCGGGGAAAATTATGAGTTTGCTCTCTCTAAACCAGGGGCTTCCGTGGCCGCGGTGGCGGTCCGCATGACAGGCTCTAGAGCTAAAGGGAACCTCAACGTGAGAACTCGCCTCCAGGTTAGGCCCTGAGTAGCCGTGCAGAAAGGGAGGCATGCAGCTCTTTCCAGGAGTTCTTAGTCGCTTTGCTTTAAAGGAAGTACACGTCCGGGGACTCCTAGGCCCCACGGGCGTGCATCATTTTCCCTCCAAGGTCACTGAGTGCCTCCAGACACCTGTGGGCCGGCTGAGCAACGTCGAGGTCCATTGGTTGATTCCCTCGGAGGACCCCTGTGCGTGCCGAGTGCTGGGCAACCACACACTGCGCGTTCCTTGAGGAGCGCTACATCTCCAGAGCCCTCGAACGCCCTCAGGACAACATGGCTGGTGAGTGCGAAGTGCCCAGGAAGACTCTGTCATGGCCCTTGTGTGAGCTGCCATGAGAGAACGCTGTGCTTGGAACACTGCGAGGCCCGCCCTCGTACCTGAAGTCACTCTGCTCGAGGAGAAAGTCGGCATCTTAGCATGCTGTGTGGCTCCCGGCACACCCAGCATGAACCCACGCCTGGAAGTAAGGCCCTGATTTGCCGTGCAGAAGCGGAGGCGTGCTGCAGTTTCCAGGAGGCGGTGGCCTCTGCTCTGCATACCTTGAACGGCAGCACAGCTTTCTGGACACCTGGGAGGCTAGCCGGGGCACCCTGTTCCCGGCAGGAACACTGAGTAACCCCAGGCGCACCTGGGTCTGCTAAGCAACATCCAGGCCCGTAGCCCTTTAGAGCCCCTCTGTGCACGCCGAGCGTAGTGAAACGCACTGCCCTCTCTTTTGGAGCAGCTTGGTTTCCTCAGCACTCGCACACGTTCACGCACACCGTTCTGGCACGTCCCACATGGCGTGGAGGTCTTACGCGTTGCCCTAATCGGAGCTGCGCTCAGAGTAACCCTCGTCTTCGCATTCCATCCAGGACCTCCTGACTGAAGGCACCGTGCCTCCTAGAGGACGGCGGCTTGGGTTCTTACTGCAATTCAAGTCCTGTTCCTTCTTTGGCACTGCAGGCAGCCCCAGGCCCAGAGGAGCAGCTACGGCGTTCCTTGGTTGAGACAGTTCGCTGGATGCGGGACTCCCTACTTCGATAAGTTGACTCAGGGAAGGAAACACAGGGTAACCGGTGTCTCTTGGGACTCGTTAGAAACCACAGGGATGTACGCTGAGTGTGCCCATGAAAACGGGGGCCTGCTGGAACTAGCCCTGCTTTCCCATTTTGAGGGCGGCATTCATGCCTGCCTTGACGCTCCCTGACATTCCCGGCTCCCGACAGGCCAGTGAGCCCTGGAAGAATGCTTCGGGGAAAATTATGAGTTTGCTCTCTCTAAACCAGGGGCTTCCGTGGCCGCGGTGGCGGTCCGCATGACAGGCTCTAGAGCTAAAGGGAACCTCAACGTGAGAACTCGCCTCCAGGTTAGGCCCTGAGTAGCCGTGCAGAAAGGGAGGCATGCAGCTCTTTCCAGGAGTTCTTAGTCGCTTTGCTTTAAAGGAAGTACACGTCCGGGGACTCCTAGGCCCCACGGGCGTGCATCATTTTCCCTCCAAGGTCACTGAGTGCCTCCAGACACCTGTGGGCCGGCTGAGCAACGTCGAGGTCCATTGGTTGATTCCCTCGGAGGACCCCTGTGCGTGCCGAGTGCTGGGCAACCACACACTGCGCGTTCCTTGAGGAGCGCTACATCTCCAGAGCCCTCGAACGCCCTCAGGACAACATGGCTGGTGAGTGCGAAGTGCCCAGGAAGACTCTGTCATGGCCCTTGTGTGAGCTGCCATGAGAGAACGCTGTGCTTGGTACACTGCGAGGCCCGCCCTCGTACCTGAAGTCACTCTGCTCGAGGAGAAAGTCGGCATCTTAGCATGCTGTGTGGCTCCCGGCACACCCAGCATGAACCCACGCCTGGAGGTAAGGCCCTGATTTGCCGTGCAGAAGCGGAGGCGTGCTGCAGTTTCCAGGAGGCGGTGGCCTCTGCTCTGCATACCTTGAACGGCAGCACAGCTTTCTGGACACCTGGGAGGCTAGCCGGGGCACCCTGTTCCCGGCAGGAACACTGAGTAACCCCAGGCGCACCTGGGTCTGCTAAGCAACATCCAGGCCCGTAGCCCTTTAGAGCCCCCTCTGTGCACGCCGAGCGTAGGGAAACGCACTGCCCTCTCTTTTGGAGCAGCTTGGTTTCCTCAGCACTCGCACACGTTCACGCACACCGTTCTGGCACGTCCCACATGGCGCGGAGGTCTTACGCGTTGCCCTAATCGGAGCTGCGCTCAGAGTAACCCTCGTCTTCGCATTCCATCCAGGACCTCCTGACTGAAGGCACCGTGCCTCTTAGAGGACGGCGGCTTGGGTTCTTACTGCAATTCAAGTCCTGTTCCTTCTTTGGCACTGCAGGCAGCCCCAGGCCCAGAGGAGCAGCTACGGCGTTCCTTGGTTGAGACAGTTCGCTGGATGCGGGACCTCCCTACTTCGATAAGTTGACTCAGGGAAGGAAACACAGGGTAACCGGTGTCTCTTGGGACTCGTTAGAAACCACAGGGATGTACGCTGAGTGTGCCCATGGAAACGGGGGCCTGCTGGAACTAGCCCTGCTTTCCCATTTTGAGGGCGGCATTCATGCCTGCCTTGACGCTCCCTGACATTCCCGGCTCCCGACAGGCCAGTGAGCCCTGGAAGAATGCTTCGGGGAAAATTATGAGTTTGCTCTCTCTAAACCAGGGGCTTCCGTGGCCGCGGTGGCGGTCCGCATGACAGGCTCTAGAGCTAAAGGGAACCTCAACGTGAGAACTCGCCTCCAGGTTAGGCCCTGAGTAGCCGTGCAGAAAGGGAGGCATGCAGCTCTTTCCAGGAGTTCTTAGTCGCTTTGCTTTAAAGGAAGTACACGTCCGGGGACTCCTAGGCCCCACGGGCGTGCATCATTTTCCCTCCAAGGTCACTGAGTGCCTCCAGACACCTGTGGGCCGGCTGAGCAACGTCGAGGTCCATTGGTTGATTCCCTCGGAGGACCCCTGTGCGTGCCGAGTGCTGGGCAACCACACACTGCGCGTTCCTTGAGGAGCGCTACATCTCCAGAGCCCTCGAACGCCCTCAGGACAACATGGCTGGTGAGTGCGAAGTGCCCAGGAAGACTCTGTCATGGCCCTTGTGTGAGCTGCCATGAGAGAACGCTGTGCTTGGAACACTGCGAGGCCCGCCCTCGTACCTGAAGTCACTCTGCTCGAGGAGAAAGTCGGCATCTTAGCATGCTGTGTGGCTCCCGGCACACCCAGCATGAACCCACGCCTGGAAGTAAGGCCCTGATTTGCCGTGCAGAAGCGGAGGCGTGCTGCAGTTTCCAGGAGGCGGTGGCCTCTGCTCTGCATACCTTGAACGGCAGCACAGCTTTCTGGACACCTGGGAGGCTAGCCGGGGCACCCTGTTCCCGGCAGGAACACTGAGTAACCCCAGGCGCACCTGGGTCTGCTAAGCAACATCCAGGCCCGTAGCCCTTTAGAGCCCCTCTGTGCACGCCGAGCGTAGGGAAACGCACTGCCCTCTCTTTTTGGAGCAGCTTGGTTTCCTCAGCACTCGCACACGTTCACGCACACCGTTCTGGCACGTCCCACATGGCGCGGAGGTCTTACGCGTTGCCCCTAATCGGAGCTGCGCTCAGAGTAACCCTCGTTCTTCGCATTCCATCCAGGGACCTCCTGACTGAAGGCACCGTGCCTCCTAGAGGACGGCGGCTTGGGTTCTTACTGCAATTCAAGTCCTGTTCCTTCTTTGGCACTGCAGGCAGCCCCAGGCCCAGAGGAGCAGCTACGGCGTTCCTTGGTTGAGACAGTTCGCTGGATGCGGGACTCCCTACTTCGATAAGTTGACTCAGGGAAGGAAACACAGGGTAACCGGTGTCTCTTGGGACTCGTTAGAAACCACAGGGATGTACGCTGAGTGTTGCCCATGAAAACGGGGGCCTGCTGGAACTAGCCCTGCTTTCCCATTTTGAGGGCGGCATTCATGCCTGCCTTGACGCTCCCTGACATTCCCGGCTCCGACAGGCCAGTGAGCCCTGGAAGAATGCTTCGGGGAAATTATGAGTTGGCTCTCTCTAAACCAGGGGCTTCCGTGGCCGCGGTGGCGGTCCGCATGACAGGCTCTAGAGCTAAAGGGGAACCTCAAACGTGAGAACTCGCCTCCAGGTTAGGCCCTGAGTAGCCGGCAGAAAGGGAGGCATGCAGCTCTTTCCAGGAGTTCTTAGTCGCTTTGCTTTAAGGAAGTACACGTCCGGGGACTTCCTAGGGTGGGGGGGGGGGGGGGGGGGGGGGGGGGGGGGGGGGGGGGGGGGGGGGGGTGGGGGGGGGGGGGGTGGGGGGGGGGGGGGGGGGGGGGGGGGGTGGGGGGGGGGTGGGGGGGGGGGGGGGCGGGGGGGGGGGGTGGGGGGGGGGGGGGGGGGGGCGGGGGGGGGTGGGGGGGGGGGGGGGGGGGGGGGGGGGGTGGGGGGGGGGGGGGGGGGGGGGGGGGGGGGGGGGTGGGGGGGGGGGGGGGGGGGGGGGGGGGGGGGGGGGGGGGGGGGGGGGGGGGGGGGGGGGGGGGGGGGGGGGGGGGGGGGGGGGGGGGGGGGGGGGGGGGGGGGGGGGGGGGGGGGGGGGGGGGGGGGGGGGTGGGGGGGGGGGGGGGGGGGGGGGGGGGGGGGGGGGGGGGGGGGGGGGGGGGGGGGGGGGTGGGGGGGGGGGGGGGGGGGGGGGGGGGGGGTGGGGGGGGGGGGGGGGGGGGGGGGGGGGGGGGGGGGGGGGGGGGGGGGGGGGGGGGGGGGGGGGGGGGGGGGGGGGGGGGGGGGGGGGGGGGGGGGGGGGGGGGGGGGGGGGGGGGGGGGGGGGGGGGGGGGGGGGGGGGGGGGGGGGGGGGGGGTGGGGGGGGGGGGGGGGGGGGGGGGGGGGGGGGGGGGGGGGGGGGGGGGGGGGGGGGGGGGGGGGGGGGGGGGGGGTGGGGGGGGGGGGGGGGGGGGGGGGGGGGGGGGGGGGGGGGGGGGGGGGGGGGGGGGGGGGGGGGGGGGGGGGGGGGGGGGGGGGGGGGGGGGGGGGGGGGGGGGGGGTGGGGGGGGGGGGGGGGGGGGGGGGGGGGGGGGGGGGGGGGGGGGGGGGTGGGGGGGGGGGGGGGGGGGGGGGGGGGGGGGGGGGGGGGGGGGGGGGGGGGGGGGGGGGGGGGGGGGGGGGGGGGGGGGGGGGGGGGGGGGGGGGGGGGGGGGGGGGGGTGGGGGGGGGGGGGGGGGGGGGGGGGGGGGTGGGGGGGGGGGGGGGGGGGGGGGGGGGGGGGGGGGGGGGGGGGGGGGGGGGGGGGTGGGGGGGGGGGGGGGGGGGGGGGGGGGGGGGGGGGGGGGGGGGGGGGGGGGGGGGGGGGGGGGGGGGGGGGGGGGGGGGGGGGGGGGGGGGGGGGGGGGGGGGGGGGGGGGGGGGGGGGGGGGGGGGGGGGGGGGGGGGGGGGGGGGGGGGGGGGGGGGGGGGGGGGGGGGGGGGGGGGGGGGGGGGGGGGGGGGGTGGGGGGGGGGGGGGGGGGGGGGGGGGGGGGGGGGGGGGGGGGGGGGGGGGGGGGGGGGGGGGGGGGGGGGGGGGGGGGGGGGTGGGGGGGGGGGGGGGGGGGGGGGGGGGGGGGGGGGGGGGGGGGGGGGGGGGGGGGGGGGGGGGGGGGGGTGGGGGGGGGGGGGGGGGGGGGGGGGGGGGGGGGGGGGGGGGGGGGGGGGGGGGGGGGGGGGGGGGGGGGGGGGGGGGGTGGGGGGGGGGGGGGGGGGGGGGGGGGGGGGGGGTGGGGGGGGGGGGGGGGGGGGGGGGGGGGGGGGGGGGGGGGGGGGGGGGGGGGGGGGGGGGGGGGGGGGGGGGGGGGGGGGGGGGGGGGGGGGGGGGGGGGGGGGGGGGGGGGGGGGGGGGGGGGGGGGGGGGGGGGGGGGGGGGGGGGGGGGGGGGGGGGGGGGGGGGGGGGGGGGGGGGGGGGGGGGGGGGGGGGGGGGGGGGGGGGGGGGGGGGGGGGGGGTGGGGGGGGGGGGGGGGGGGGGGGGGGGGGGGGGGGGGGGGGGGGGGGGGGGGGGGGGGGGGGGGGGGGGGGGGGGGGGGGGGGGGGGGGGGGGGGGGGGGGGGGGGGGGGGGGGGGGGGGGGGGGGGGGGGGGGGGGGGGGGGGGGGGGTGGGGGGGGGGGGGGGGGGGGGGGGGGGGGGGGGGGTGGGGGGGGGGGGGGGGGGGGGGGGGGGGGGGGGGGGGGGGGGGGGGGGGGGGGGGGGGGGGGGGGGGGGGGGGGGGGGGGGGGGGGGGGGGGGGGGGGGGGGGGGGGGGGGGGGGGGGGGGTGGGGGGGGGGGGGGGGGGGGGGGGGGGGGGGGGGGGGGGGGGGGGGGGGGGGGGGGGGGGGGGGGGGGGGGGGGGGGGGGGGGGGGGGGGGGGGGGTGGGGGGGGGGGGGGGGGGGGGGGGGGGGGGGGGGGGGGGGGGGGGGGGGGGGGGGGGGGGGGGGGGGGGGGGGGGGGGGGGGGGGGGGGGGGGGGTGGGGGGGGGGGGGGGGGGGGGGGGGGGGGGGGGGGGGGGGGGGGGGGGGTGGGGGGGGGGGGGGGGGGGGGGGGGGGGGGGGGGGGGGGGGGGGGGGGGGGGGGGGGGGGGGGGGGGGGGGGGGGGGGGGGGGGGGGGGGGGGGGGGGGGGGGGGGGGGGGGGGGGGGGGGGGGGGGGGGTGGGGGGGGGGGGGGGGGGGGGGGGGGGGGGGGGGGGGGGGGGGGGGGGGGGGGTGGGGGGGGGGGGGGGGGGGGGGGGGGGGGGGGGGGGGGGGGGGGGGGGGGGGGGGGGGGGGGGGGGGGGGGGGGGGGGGGGGGGGGGGGGGGGGGGGGGGGGGGGGGGGGGGGGGGGGGGGGGGGGGGGGGGGGGGGGGGGGGGGGGGGGGGGGGGGGGGGGGGGGGGGGGGGGGGGGGGGGGGGGGGGGGGGGGGGGGGGGGGGGGGGGGGGGGGGGGGGGGGGGGGGGGGGTGGGGGGGGGGGGGGGGGGGGGGGGGGGGGGGGGGGGGGGGGGGGGGGGGGGGGGGGGGGGGGGGGGGGGGGGGGGGGGGGGGGGGGGGGGGGGGGGGGGGGGGGGGGGGGGGGGGGGGTGGGGGGGGGGGGGGGGGGGGGGGGGGGGGGGGGGGGGGGGGGGGGGGGGGGGGGGTGGGGGGGGGGGGGGGGGGGGGGGGGGGGGGGGGGGGGGGGGGGGGGGGGGGGGGGGGGGGGGGGGGGGGGGGGGGGGGGGGGGGGGGGGGGGGGGGGGGGGGGGGGGGGGGGGGGGGGGGGGGGGGGGGGGGGGGGGGGGGGGGGGGGGGGGGGGGGGGGGGGGGGGGGGGGGGGGGGGGGGGGGGGGGGGGGGGGGGGGGGGGGGGGGGGGGGGGGGGGGGGGGGGGGGGGGGGGGGGGGGGGGGGGGGGGGGGGGGGGGGGGGGGGGGTGGGGGGGGGGGGGGGGGGGGGGGGGGGGGGGGGGGGGGGGGGGGGGGGGGGGGGGGGGGGGGGGGGGGGGGGGGGGGGGGGGGGGGGGGGGGGGGGGGTGGGGGGGGGGGGGGGGGGGGGGGGGGGGGGGGGGGGGGGGGGGGGGGGGGGGGGGGGGGGGGGGGGGGGGGGGGGGGGGGGGGGGGGGGGTGGGGGGGGGGGGGGGGGGGGGGGGGGGGGGGGGGGGGGGGGGGGGGGGTGGGGGGGGGGGGGGGGGGGGGGGGGGGGGGGGGGGGGGGGGGGGGGGGGGGGGGGGGGGGGGGGGGGGGGGGGGGGGGGGGGGGGGGGGGGGGGGGGGGGGGGGGGGGGGGGGGGGGGGGGGGGGGGGGGGGGGGGGGGGGGGGGGGGGGGGGGGGGGGGGGGGGGGGGGGGGGGGGGGGGGGGGGGGGGGGGGGGGGGGGGGGGGGGGGGGGGGGGGGGGGGGGGGGGGGGGGGGGGGGGGGGGGGGGGGGGGGGGGGGGGGGGGGGGGGGGGGGGGGGGGGGGGGGGGGGGGTGGGGGGGGGGGGGGGGGGGGGGGTGGGGGGGGGGGGGGGGGGGGGGGGGGGGGGGGGGGGGGGGGGGGGGGGGGGGGGGGGGGGGGGGGGGGGGGGGTGGGGGGGGGGGGGGGGGGGGGGGGGGGGGGTGGGGGGGGGGGGGGGGGGGGGGGGGGGGGGGGGGGGGGGGGGGGGGGGGGGGGGGGGGGGGGGGGGGGGGGGGGGGGGGGGGGGGGGGTGGGGGGGGGGGGGGGGGGGGGGGGGGGGGGGGGGGGGGGGGGGGGGGGGGGGGGGGGGGGGGGGGGGGGGGGGGGGGGGGGGGGGGGGGGGGGGGGGGGGGGGGGGGGGGTGGGGGGGGGGGGGGGGGGGGGGGGGGGGGGGGGGGGGGGGGGGGGGGGGGGGGGGGGTGGGGGGGGGGGGGGGGGGGGGGGGGGGGGGGGGGGGGGGGGGGGGGGGGGGGGGTGGGGGGGGGGGGGGGGGGGGGGGGGGGGGGGGGGGGGGGGGGGGGGGGGGGGGGGGGGGGGGGGGGGGGGGGGGGGGGGGGGGGGGGGTGGGGGGGGGGGGGGGGGGGGGGGGGGGGGGGGGGGGGGGGGGGGGGGGGGGGGGGGGGGGGGGGGTGGGGGGGGGGGGGGGGGGGGGGGTGGGGGGGGGGGGGGGGGGGGGGGGGGGGGGGGGGGGGGTGGGGGGGGGGGGGGGGGGGGGGGGGGGGGGGGGGGGGGGGGGGGGGGGGGGGGGGGGGGGGGGGGGGGGTGGGGGGGGGGGGGGGGGGGGGGGGGGGGGGGGGGGGGGGGGGGGGGGGGGGGGGGGGGGGGGGGGGGGGGGGGGGGGGGGGGGGGGGGGGGGGGGGGGGGGGGGGGGGGGGGGGGGGGGGTGGGGGGGGGGGGGGGGGGGGGGGGGGGGGGGGGGGGGGGGGGGGGGGGGGGGGGGGGGGGGGGGGGGGGGGGGGGGGGGGGGGGGGGGGGGGGGTGGGGGGGGGGGGGGGGGGGGGGGGGGGGGGGGGGGGTGGGGGGGGGGGGGGGGGTGGGGGGGGGGGGGGGGGGGGGGGGGGGGGGGGGGGGTGGGGGGGGGGGGGGGGGGGGGGGGGGGGGGGGGGGGGGGGGGGGGGGGGGGGGGGGGGGGGGGGGGGGGGGGGGGGGGTGGGGGGGGGGGGGGGGGGGGGGGGGGGGGGGGGGGGGGGGGGGGGGGGGGTGGGGGGGGGGGGGGGGGGGGGGGGGGGGGGGGGGGGGGGGGGGGGGGGGGGGGGGGGGGGGGGGGGGGGGGGGGGGGGGGGGGGGGGGGGGGGGGGGGGGGGGGGGGGGGGGGGGGGGGGGGGGGGGGGGGTGGGGGGGGGGGGGGGGGGGGGGGGGGGGGGGGGGGGGGGGGGGGGGGGGGGGGGGGGGGGGGGGGGGTGGGGGGGGGGGGGGGGGGGGGGGGGGGGGGGGGGGGGGGGGGGGGGGGGGTGGGGGGGGGGGGGGGGGGGGGGGGGGGGGGGGGGGGGGGGGGGGGGGGGGTGGGGGGGGGGGGGGGGGGGGGGGGGGGGGGGGGGGGGGGGGGGGGGGGGGGGTGGGGGGGGGGGGGGGGGGGGGGGGGGGGGGGGGGGGGGGGGGGGGGGGGGGGGGGGGGGGGGGGGGGGGGGGGGGGGGGGGGGGGGGGGGGGGGGGGTGGGGGGGGGGGGGGGGGGGGGGGGGGGGGGGGGGGGGGGGGGGGGGGGGGGGGGGGGGGGGGGGTGGGGGGGGGGGGGGGGGGGGGGGGGGGGGGGGGGGGGGGGGGGGGGGGGGGGGGGGGGGGGGGGGGGGGGGGGGGGGGGGGGGGGGGGGGGGGGGGGGGGGGGGGGGGGGGGGGGGGGGGGGGGGGGGGGGGGGGGGGGGGGGGTGGGGGGGGGGGGGGGGGGGGGGGGGGGGGGGGGGGGGGGGGGGGGGGGGGGGGGGGGGGGGGGGGGGGGGGGGGGGGGGGGGGGGGTGGGGGGGGGGGGGGGGGGGGGGGGGGGGGGGGGGGGGGGGGGGGGGGGGGGGGGGGGGGGGGGGGGGGGGGGGGGGGGGGGGGGGGGGGGGGGGGGGGGGGGGGGGGGGGGGGGGGGGTGGGGGGGGGGGGGGGGGGGGGGGGGGGGGGGGGGGGGGGGGGGGGGGGGGGGGGGGGGGGGGGGGGGGGGGGGGGGGGTGGGGGGGGGGGGGGGGGGGGGGGGGGGGGGGGGGGGGGGGGGGGGGGGGGGGGGGGGGGGGGGGGGGGGGGGGGGGGGGGGGGGGGGGGGGGGGGGGGGGGGGGGGGGGGGGGGGGGGGGGGGGGGGGGGGGGGGGGGGGGGGGGGGGGGGGGGGTGGGGGGGGGGGGGGGGGGGGGGGGGGGGGGGGGGGGGGGGGGGGGGGGGGGGGGGGGGTGGGGGGGGGGGGGGGGGGGGGGGGGGGGGGGGGGGGGGGGGGGGGGGGGGGGGGGGGGGGGGGGGGGGGGGGGGTGGGGGGGGGGGGGGGGGGGGGGGGGGGGGGGGGGGGGGGGGGGGGGGGGGGGGGGGGGGGGGTGGGGGGGGGGGGGGGGGGGGGGGGGGGGGGGGGGGGGGGGGGGGGGGGGGGGGGGGGGGTGGGGGGGGGGGGGGGGGGGGGGGGGGGGGGGGGGGGGGGGGGGGGGGGGGGGTGGGGGGGGGGGGGGGGGGGGGGGGGGGGGGGGGGGGGGGGGGGGGGGGGGGGGGGGGGGGGGGGGGGGGGGGGGGGGGGGGGGGGGGGGGGGGGGGGGGGGGGGGGGGGGGGGGGGGGGGGGGGGGGGGGGGGGGGGGGGGGGGGGGGGGGGGGGGGGGGGGGTGGGGGGGGGGGGGGGGGGGGGGGGGGGGGGGGGGGGGGGGGGGGGGGGGGGGGGGGTGGGGGGGGGGGGGGGGGGGGGGGGGGGGGGGGGGGGGGGGGGGGGGGGGGGGGGGGGGGGGGGGGGGGGGGGGGGGGGGGGGTGGGGGGGGGGGGGGGGGGGGGGGGGGGGGGGGGGGGGGGGGGGGGGGGGGTGGGGGGGGGGGGGGGGGGGGGGGGGGGGGGGGGTGGGGGGGGGGGGGGGGGGGGGGGGGGGGGGGGGGGGGGGGGGGGGGGGGGGGGGGGGGGGGGGGGGGGGGGGGGTGGGGGGGGGGGGGGGGGGGGGGGGGGGGGGGGGGGGGGGGGGGGGGGGGGGGGGGGGGGGGGGGGTGGGGGGGGGGGGGGGGGGGGGGGGGGGGGGGGGGGGGGGGGGGGGGGTGGGGGGGGGGGGGGGGGGGGGGGGGGGGGGGGGGGGGGGGGGGGGGGGGGGGGGGGTGGGGGGGGGGGGGGGGGGGGGGGGGGGGGGGGGGGGGGGGGTGGGGGGGGGGGGGGGGGGGGGGGGGGGGGGGGGGGGGGGGGGGGGGGGGGGGGGGGGGGGTGGGGGGGGGGGGGGGGGGGGGGGGGGGGGGGGGGGTGGGGGGGGGGGGGGGGGGGGGGGGGGGGGGGGGGGGGGGGGGGGGGGGGGGGGGGGGGGGGGGGGGGGGGGGGGGGGGGGGGGGGGTGGGGGGGGGGGGGGGGGGGGGGGGGGGGGGGGGGGGGGGGGGGGGGGGGGGGGGGGGGGGGGGGGGGGGGGGGGGGGTGGGGGGGGGGGGGGGGGGGGGGGGGGGGGGGGGGGGGGGGGGGGGGGGGGGGGGGGGGGGGGGGGGGGGGGGGGGGGGGGGGGGGGGGGGGGGGGGGGGGGGGGGGGGGGGGGGGGGGGGGGGGGGGGGGGGGGGGGGGGGGGGGGGGGGGGGGGGGGGGGGGGGGGGGGGGGGGGGGGGGGGGGGGGGGGGGGGGGGGGTGGGGGGGGGGGGGGGGGGGGGGGGGGGGGGGGGGGGGGGTGGGGGGGGGGGGGGGGGGGGGGGGGGGGGGGGGGGGGGGGGGGGGGGGGGGGGGGGGGGGGGGGGGGGGGGGGGGGGGGGGGGGGGGGGGGGGTGGGGGGGGGGGGGGGGGGGGGGGGGGGGGGGGGGGGGGGGGGGGGGGGGGGGGGGGGGGGGGGGGGTGGGGGGGGGGGGGGGGGGGGGGGGGGGGGGGGGGGGGGGGGGGGGGGGGGGGGGGGGGGGGGGGGGGGGGGGGGGGGGGGGGGGGGGGGGGGGGGGGGGGGGGGGGGGGGGGGGGGGGGGGGGGGGGGGGGGGGGGGGGGGGGGGGGGGGGGGGGGGGGGGGGGGGGGGGGGGGGGGGGGGGGTGGGGGGGGTGGGGGGGGGGGGGGGGGGGGGGGGTGGGGGTGGGGGGTGGGGGGGGGGGGGGGGGGGGGGGGGGGTGGGGGGGGGGGGGGGGGGGGGGGGGGGGTGGGGGGTGGTACACGTGGGGACTCCTAGGCCCCACGGGCGTTGCATCATTTTCCCTCCAAGGTCACTGAGTGCCTCCAGACACCGTGGGCCGGCTGAGCAACGTCAGGTCCATTGGTTGATTCCCTCGGAGGACCCTGTGCGTGCGAGTGCTGGGCAACAACACACTGCGCGTTCCTTGAGGAGAGCTACATTCCAGAGCCCTCGAACGCCCTCAGGACAACATGGCTGGTGGAGTGCGAAGTGCCCAGGAAGACTCGTCATGCCCTTGTGTGAGCTGCCATGAGAGGAACGCTGTGCTTGGAACACTGCGAGGCCCGCCCTCGTACCTGAAGTCACTCTGCTCGAGGAGAAAGTCGGCATCTTAACATGCTGTGTGTGGCTCCCGGCACAGCCAGCATGAACCCATGCCTGGAAGTAAGGCCCTGATTTGCCGTGCAGAAGCGGAGGTGTGCTGCAGTTTCCAGGAGGCGGTGGCCTCTGCTCTGCATACCTTGAACGGCAGCACAGCTTTCTGGACACCTGGGAGGCTAGCCGGGGCACCCTGTTCCCGGCAGGAACACTGAGTAACCCCAGGCGCACCTGGGTCTGCTAAGCAACATCCAGGCCCGTAGCCCTTTAGAGCCCCTCTGTGCACGCCGAGCGTAGGGAAACGCACTGCCCTCTCTTTTGGAGCAGCTTGGTTTCCTCAGCACTCGCACCACGTTCACGCACACCGTTCTGGCACGTCCCACATGGCGCGGAGGTCTTACGCGTTGCCCTAATCGGAGCTGCGCTCAGAGTAACCCTCGTCTTCGCATTCCATCCAGGACCTCCTGACTGAAGGCACCGTGCCTCCTAGAGGACGGCGGCTTGGGTTCTTACTGCAATTCAAGTCCTGTTCCTTCTTTGGCACTGCAGGCAGCCCCAGGCCCAGAGGAGCAGCTACGGCGTTCCTTGGTTGAGACAGTTCGCTGGATGCGGGACTCCCTACTTCGATAAGTTGACTCAGGGAAGGAAACACAGGGTAACCGGTGTCTCTTGGGACTCGTTAGAAACCACAGGGATGTACGCTGAGTGTGCCCATGGAAACGGGGGCCTGCTGGAACTAGCCCTGCTTTCCCATTTTGAGGGCGGCATTCATGCCTGCCTTGACGCTCCCTGACATTCCCGGCTCCCGACAGGCCAGTGAGCCCTGGAAGAATGCTTCGGGGAAAATTATGAGTTTGCTCTCTCTAAACCAGGGGCTTCCGTGGCCGCGGTGGCGGTCCGCATGACAGGCTCTAGAGCTAAAGGGAACCTCAACGTGAGAACTCGCCTCCAGGTTAGGCCCTGAGTAGCCGTGCAGAAAGGGAGGCATGCAGCTCTTTCCAGGAGTTCTTAGTCGCTTTGCTTTAAAGGAAGTACACGTCCGGGGACTCCTAGGCCCCACGGGCGTGCATCATTTTCCCTCCAAGGTCACTGAGTGCCTCCAGACACCTGTGGGCCGGCTGAGCAACGTCGAGGTCCATTGGTTGATTCCCTCGGAGGACCCCTGTGCGTGCCGAGTGCTGGGCAACCACACACTGCGCGTTCCTTGAGGAGCGCTACATCTCCAGAGCCCTCGAACGCCCTCAGGACAACATGGCTGGTGAGTGCGAAGTGCCCAGGAAGACTCTGTCATGGCCCTTGTGTGAGCTGCCATGAGAGAACGCTGTGCTTGGAACACTGCGAGGCCCGCCCTCGTACCTGAAGTCACTCTGCTGGAGGAGAAAGTCGGCATCTTAGCATGCTGTGTGGCTCCCGGCACACCCAGCATGAACCCACGCCTGGAGGTAAGGCCCTGATTTGCCGTGCAGAAGCGGAGGCGTGCTGCAGTTTCCAGGAGGCGGTGGCCTCTGCTCTGCATACCTTGAACGGCAGCACAGCTTTCTGGACACCTGGGAGGCTAGCCGGGGCACCCTGTTCCCGGCAGGAACACTGAGTAACCCCAGGCGCACCTGGGTCTGCTAAGCAACATCCAGGCCCGTAGCCCTTTAGAGCCCCTCTGTGCACGCCGAGCGTAGGGAAACGCACTGCCCTCTCTTTTGGAGCAGCTTGGTTTCCTCAGCACTCGCACACGTTCACGCACACCGTTCTGGCACGTCCCACATGGCGCGGAGGTCTTACGCGTTGCCCTAATCGGAGCTGCGCTCAGAGTAACCCTCGTCTTCGCATTCCATCCAGGACCTCCTGACTGAAGGCACCGTGCCTCCTAGAGGACGGCGGCTTGGGTTCTTACTGCAATTCAAGTCCTGTTCCTTCTTTGGCACTGCAGGCAGCCCCAGGCCCAGAGGAGCAGCTACGGCGTTCCTTGGTTGAGACAGTTCGCTGGATGCGGGACTCCCTACTTCGATAAGTTGACTCAGGGAAGGAAACACAGGGTAACCGGTGTCTCTTGGGACTCGTTAGAAACCACAGGGATGTACGCTGAGTGTGCCCATGGAAACGGGGGCCTGCTGGAACTAGCCCTGCTTTCCCATTTTGAGGGCGGCATTCATGCCTGCCTTGACGCTCCCTGACATTCCCGGCTCCCGACAGGCCAGTGAGCCCTGGAAGAATGCTTCGGGGAAAATTATGAGTTTGCTCTCTCTAAACCAGGGGCTTCCGTGGCCGCGGTGGCGGTCCGCATGACAGGCTCTAGAGCTAAAGGGAACCTCAACGTGAGAACTCGCCTCCAGGTTAGGCCCTGAGTAGCCGTGCAGAAAGGGAGGCATGCAGCTCTTTCCAGGAGTTCTTAGTCGCTTTGCTTTAAAGGAAGTACACGTCCGGGGACTCCTAGGCCCCACGGGCGTGCATCATTTTCCCTCCAAGGTCACTGAGTGCCTCCAGACACCTGTGGGCAGGGCTGAGCAACGTCGAGGTCCATTGGTTGATTCCCTCGGAGGACCCCTGTGCGTGCCGAGTGCTGGGCAACCACACACTGCGCATTCCTTGAGGAGCGCTACATCTCCAGAGCCCTCGAACGCCCTCAGGACAACATGGCTGGTGAGTGCGAAGTGCCCAGGAAGACTCTGTCATGGCCCTTGTGTGAGCTGCCATGAGAGAACGCTGTGCTTGGAACACTGCGAGGCCCGCCCTCGTACCTGAAGTCACTCTGCTCGGAGGAGAAAGTCGGCATCTTAGCATGCTGTGTGGCTCCCGGCACATCCCAGCATGAACCCACGCCTGGAAGTAGGCCCTGATTTGCCGTGCAGAAGCGGAGGCGTGCTGCTAGTTTCCAGGAGGCGGTGGGCCTCTGCTCTGCATACCTTGAACGGCAGCACAGCTTTCTGGACACCTGGGAGGCTAGCCGGGGCACCCTGTTCCCGGCAGGAACACTGAGTAACCCCAGGCGCACCTGGGTCTGCTAAGCAACATCCAGGCCCGTAGCCCTTTAGAGCCCCTCTGTGCACGCCGAGCGTAGGGAAACGCACTGCCCTCTCTTTTGGAGCAGCTTGGTTTCCTCAGCACTCGCACACGTTCACGCACACCGTTTCTGGCACGTCCCACATGGCGCGGAGGTCTTACGCGTTGCCCTAATCGGAGCTGCGCTCAGAGTAACCCTCGTCTTCGCATTCCATCCAGGACCTCCTGACTGAAGGCACCGTGCCTCCTAGAGGACGGCGGCTTGGGTTCTTACTGCAATTCAAGTCCTGTTCCTTCTTGGCACTGCAGGCAGCCCCAGGCCCAGAGGAGCAGCTACGGCGTTCCTTGGTTGAGACAGTTCGCTGGATGCGGGACTCCCTACTTCGATAAGTTGACTCAGGGAAGGAAACACAGGGTAACCGGTGTCTCTTGGGACTCGTTAGAAACCACAGGGATGTACGCTGAGTGTGCCCATGGAAACGGGGGCCTGCTGGAACTAGCCCTGCTTTCCCATTTTGAGGGCGGCATTCATGCCTGCCTTGACGCTCCCTGACATTCCCGGCTCCCGACAGGCCAGTGAGCCCTGGAAGAATGCTTCGGGGAAAATTATGAGTTTGCTCTCTCTAAACCAGGGGCTTCCGTGGCCGCGGTGGCGGTCCGCATGACAGGCTCTAGAGCTAAAGGGAACCTCAACGTGAGAACTCGCCTCCAGGTTAGGCCCTGAGTAGCCGTGCAGAAAGGGAGGCATGCAGCTCTTTCCAGGAGTTCTTAGTCGCTTTGCTTTAAAGGAAGTACACGTCCGGGGACTCCTAGGCCCCACGGGCGTGCATCATTTTCCCCTCCAAGGTCCACTGAGTGCCTCCAGACACCTGTGGGCCGGCTTGAGCAACGTCGAGGTCCATTGGTTGATTCCCTCGGAGGACCCCTGTGCGTGCCGAGTGCTGGGCAACCACACACTGCGCGTTCCTTGAGGAGCGCTACATCTCCAGAGCCCTCGAACGCCCTCAGGACAACATGGCTGGTGAGTGCGCAGTGCCCAGGAAGACTCTGTCATGGCCCTTGTGTGAGCTGCCATGAGAGAACGCTGTGCTTGGAACACTGCGAGGCCCGCCCTCGTACCTGAAGTCACTCTGCTCGAGGAGAAAGTCGGCATCTTAGCATGCTGTGTGGCTCCCGGCACACCCAGCATGAACCCACGCCTGGAAGTAAGGCCCTGATTTGCCGTGCAGAAGCGGAGGCGTGCTGCAGTTTCCAGGAGGCGGTGGCCTCTGCTCTGCATACCTTGAACGGCAGCACAGCTTTCTGGACACCTGGGAGGCTAGCCGGGGCACCCTGTTCCCGGCAGGAACACTGAGTAACCCCAGGCGCACCTGGGTCTGCTAAGCAACATCCAGGCCCGTAGCCCTTTAGAGCCCCTCTGTGCACGCCGAGCGTAGGGAAACGCACTGCCCTCTCTTTTGGAGCAGCTTGGTTTCCTCAGCACTCGCACACGTTCACGCACACCGTTCTGGCACGTCCCACATGGCGCGGAGGTCTTACGCGTTGCCCTAATCGGAGCTGCGCTCAGAGTAACCCTCGTCTTCGCATTCCATCCAGGACCTCCTGACTGAAGGCACCGTGCCTCCTAGAGGACGGCGGCTGGGTTCTTACTGCAATTCAAGTCCTGTTCCTTCTTTGGCACTGCAGGCAGCCCCAGGCCCAGAGGAGCAGCTACGGCGTTCCTTGGTTGAGACAGTTCGCTGGATGCGGGACTCCCTACTTCGATAAGTTGACTCAGGGAAGGAAACACAGGGTAACCGGTGTCTCTTGGGACTCGTTAGAAACCACAGGGATGTACGCTGAGTGTGCCCGTGCAAACGGGGGCCTGCTGGAACTAGCCCTGCTTTCCCATTTTGAGGGCGGCATTCATGCCTGCCTTGACGCTCCCTGACATTCCCGGCTCCCGACAGGCCAGTGAGCCCTGGAAGAATGCTTCGGGGAAAATTATGAGTTTGCTCTCTCTAAACCAGGGGCTTCCGTGGCCGCGGTGGCGGTCCGCATGACAGGCTCTAGAGCTAAAGGGAACCTCAACGTGAGAACTCGCCTCCAGGTTAGGCCCTGAGTAGCCGTGCAGAAAGGGAGGCATGCAGCTCTTTCCAGGAGTTCTTAGTCGCTTTGCTTTAAAGGAAGTACACGTCGGGGACTCCTAGGCCCCACGGGCGTGCATCATTTTCCCTCCAAGGTCACTGAGTGCCTCCAGACACCTGTGGGCCGGCTGAGCAACGTCGAGGTCCATTGGTTGATTCCCTCGGAGGACCCCTGTGCGTGCCGAGTGCTGGGCAACCACACACTGCGCGTTCCTTGAGGAGCGCTACATCTCCAGAGCCCTCGAACGCCCTCAGGACAACATGGCTGGTGAGTGCGAAGTGCCCAGGAAGACTCTGTCATGGCCCTTGTGTGAGCTGCCATGAGAGAACGCTGTGCTTGGAACACTGTGAGGCCCGCCCTCGTACCTGAAGTCACTCTGCTCGAGGAGAAAGTCGGCATCTTAGCATGCTGTGTGGCTCCCGGCACACCAGCATGAACCCACGCCTGGAAGTAAGGCCCTGATTTGCCGTGCAGAAGCGGAGGCGTGCTGCAGTTTCCAGGAGGCGGTGGCCTCTGCTCTGCATACCTTGAACGGCAGCACAGCTTTCTGGACACCTGGGAGGCTAGCCGGGGCACCCTGTTCCCGGCAGGAACACTGAGTAACCCCAGGCGCACCTGGGTCTGCTAAGCAACATCCAGGCCCGTAGCCCTTTAGAGCCCCACACTGTGCACGCCGAGCGTAGGGAAACGCACTGCCCTCTCTTTGGAGCAGCTTGGTTTCCTCAGCACTCGCACACGTTCACGCACACCGTTCTGGCACGTCCCACATGGCGCGGAGGTCTTACGCGTTGCCCTAATCGGAGCTGCGCTCAGAGTAACCCTCGTCTTCGCATTCCATCCAGGACCTCCTGACTGAAGGCACCGTGCCTCCTTAGAGGACGGCGGCTTGGGTTCTTACTGCAATTCAAGTCCTGTTCCTTCTTTGGCACTGCAGGCAGCCCCAGGCCCAGAGGAGCAGCTACGGCGTTCCTTGGTTGAGACAGTTCGCTGGATGCGGGCCTCCCTACTTCGATAAGTTGACTCAGGGAAGGAAACACAGGGTAACGGTGTCTCTTGGGACTCGTTAGAAACCACAGGGATGTACGCTGAGTGTGCCCATGGAAACGGGGGCCTGCTGGAACTAGCCCTGCTTTCCATTTTGAGGGCGGCATTCATGCCTGCCTTGACGCTCCCTGACATTCCCGGCTCCCGACAGGCCAGTGAGCCCTGGAAGAATGCTTCGGGGAAAATTATGAGTTTGCTCTCTCTAAACCAGGGGCTTCCGTGGCCGCGGTGGCGGTCCGCATGACAGGCTCTAGAGCTAAAGGGAACCTCAACGTGAGAACTCGCCTCCAGGTTAGGCCCTGAGTAGCCGTGCAGAAAGGGAGGCATGCAGCTCTTTCCAGGAGTTCTTAGTCGCTTTGCTTTAAAGGAAGTACACGTCCGGGGACTCCTAGGCCCCACGGGCGTGCATCATTTTCCCTCCAAGGTCACTGAATGCATCCAGACACCTGTGGGCCGGCTGAGCAACGTTGGAGGTCCATTGGTTGATTCCCTCGGAGGACCCCTGTGCGTGCCGAGTGCTGGGCAACCACACACTGCGCGTTCCTTGAGGAGCGCTACATCTCCAGAGCCCTCGAACGCCCTCAGGACAACATGGCTGGTGAGTGCGAAGTGCAACGAAGACTCTGTCATGGCCCTTGTGTGAGCTGCCATGAGAGAACGCTGTGCTTGGAACACTGTGAGGCCCGCCCTCATACCTGAAGTCACTCTGCTCGAGGAGAAAGTCGGCGTCTTAGCATGCTGTGTGGCTCCCGGCACACCCAGCATGAACCCACGCCTGGAAGTAAGGCCCTGATTTGCCGTGCAGAAACGGAGACGTGCTGCAGTTTCCAGGAGGCGGTGGCCTCTGCTCTGCATACCTTGAACGGCAACACAGCTTTCTGGACACCTGGGAGGCTAGCCGGGGCACCCTGTTCCCGGCAGGAACACTGAGTAACCCCAGGCGCACCTGGGTCTGCTAAGCAACATCCAGGCCCGTAGCCCTTTAAAGCCCCTCTGTGCACGCCGAGCGTAGGGAAACGCACTGCCCTCTCTTTTGGAGCAGCTTGGTTTCCTCAGCACTCGCACACGTTCACGCACACCGTTCTGGCACGTCCCACATGGCGCGGAGGTCTTACGCGCTTGCCCTAATCGGAGCTGCGCTCAGAGTAACCCTGTCTTCGCATTCCATCCAGGACCTCCTGACTGAAGGCACCGTGCCTCCTAGAGGACGGCGGCTTGGGTTCTTACTGCAATTCAAGTCCTGTTCCTTCTTTGGCACTGCAGGCAGCCCCAGGCCCAGAGGAGCAGCTACGGCGTTCCTTGGTTGAGACAGTTCGCTGGATGCGGGACTCCCTACTTCGATAAGTTGACTCAGGGAAGGAAACACAGGGTAACCGGTGTCTCTTGGGACTCGTTAGAAACCACAGGGATGTACGCTGAGTGTGCCGTGCAAAACGGGGGC
>NW_022983303.1:0-57116 GCF_011762595.2 Tursiops truncatus | reverse complement strand
GAATCTCGGGGTCCCTCCGGTGTTTAGTTTGGTAAGGAACTTGCCTACTGACCTGCGTGTATCGGCTGTTACAATTTACGGTCACGGCAAACAGCAATGGTAGGCTTCCCTTTTGGCATGCCCTCTTGAGCACTTAACGCTTTTAGCGTTTGTGAGGACTGCAGCCAGGAAAAACCTCGTTGAACTACCTTTGCACTCTCTAATCAAGACAGATCCTGAGCATCTTTTTCATTTGAATGTGCTGTTTTCTAAAACGCGGGTGAGTACCACTGAGGTCTCGAAAGGTTTCTGTCTGAGAGTCGGGCCTGATTAGAGTTCACTTCAGAGTAGTACCTAGCCCAGGATATTTCTTGAGGGCAGGGCTGTGTTTGCGAAGCCGCAGGCCGCAGGCCTTGTGAATGATAGGTGCCTTCGGCAGGGTTTCTAAGGTTGTTACGGCAGTGTGCCACAAGGCGGCAGCACTGCTCCGTGTCCTCTCGGGTAACTTGGGGAAAGAAAGCCTTAGCGGGGGTCCCGGTGTTGCACGGGACATGGGGAGTCGAACGTGGCTAAACACACACCCCAGGGCTTGTGTATCCTCGCCTCCTGCCGCTTAACCTGCACTGCCCCACCCCAGGCCTATCGCAAGACTTGCAAGTGGGCTACTCGGAGGGTGCCGTGCTTCGCAGCTGGGGCGACTCTAATGAAGTGGGCTGGAGGCGGGAACCTGCCTAGCAGGAGCCCTGGAGAGCCGGTTTCCTCACAGCTCTCCCTCTCAGCTGCTCCACCGTCACTTGGGTACACCAGGCTTTGCTTACCCGTAGGAGGGCCACGTTGGACCGGGAGACTGTGGTACCACGCAGGGGAGAATGGGCACTAGAGGTCCGAGGGCCCGCTGGTCAGGTGGCACGCCCTCCTCCCTTGCTCCCTCAGCAGCAGCATACTCCAGCCGTGGGACCCAGGCCCGCCTAGGCTCCAGGGGTGTGTCTCCAGCCGACGACGTCAAAGAGGCCTGAGGTAACAGAGGAAAGGCATTTCTTACCCCCTTCCTTGCCTTGTCATTGAATAGTCCTTATCCCTTTCAGCATAGTTTATATACGACGTTGCGTCTGTTTGAGCTCTACAATCCCTTGATGCGATTATAAACGTAGCTGCACCCGTAGCCTTTCGGGTTCTTTGCCCTGTCAGTTTATTGAGGAATGTTTTGTAGCACTCCCTGTGCTTTCGGTTGGGTCGCCCTTGATGAGAACTTTTTGATACGTTGACTGTCTGTCTGGGAATCCCAGCCTCCTACTTCCCCCTTCCCCGGTCTCCAATTTCCCCCTACGGGAACTCCACGCTTGTCTCTTCCCTTTGTGAACCTGTGTTTCCTTTGTATGCTGCTTCCTTTGTATCCCTATTTAGACTGCACATATAAGAGATAGCCTGCGATATGTGTCTTGCTGCCTCTAATTTACCAGAATTAGTGAGATCATCTACTGCTCCACCCACGCTGCTGCAAATAGTGTGAGTTCAGTTTGTTCTGTGGATGAGTGGTAGTCGAGGGAGTGTAGGTAGCAGAACTCCTTTCTCCATTCACCCCGCGCTCGACATTTCGTTCCTTTGTATGTCTTGGCTGTGGTAAAGGGTAACACAACGACCACTGGGGTGCAAGTGCTTCCTTCCAATGATGCTAGTCGCTGGTTATACGACCTGCAGCGGGTTTGCCGAATCTCGGGGTCCCTCCGGTGTTTAGTTTGGTAAGGAACTTGCCTACTGACCTTCGTATCGGCTGTTACCAATTTACGGTCCCGGCAACAGCAATGGTAGGCTTCCCTTTTGGGCATGCCCTCTTGAGCACTTAACGCTTTTAGCGTTTGTGAGGACTGCAGCCAGGGAAACCCTCGTTGAACTTCCTTTGCACTCTCTAATCAAGACAGATCCTGAGCATCTTTTCATTTGAATGTGCTGTTTTCTAAAACGCGGGTGAGTACCACTGAGGTCTCGAAAGGTTTCTGTCTGAGAGTCGGGCCTGATTAGAGTTCACTTCAGAGTACCTAGCCCAGGATATTTCTTGAGGGCAGGGCTGTGTTTGCGAAGCCGCAGGCCGCAGGCCTTGTGAATGATAGGTGCCCTTCGGCAGGGTTTGTAAGGTTGTTACGGCAGTGTGCCACAAGGCGGCAGCACTGCTCCGTGTCCTCTCGGGTAACTTGGGGAAAGAAAGCCTTAGCGGGGGTCCCGGTGTTGCACGGGACATGGGGAGTCGAACGTGGCTAAACACACACCCCAGGGCTTGTGTATCCTCGCCTCCTGCCGCTTAACCTGCACTGCCCCACCCCAGGCCGATCGCAAGACTTGCAAGTGGGCTACTCGGAGGGTGCCGTGCTTCGCAGCTGGGGCGACTCTAATGAAGTGGGCTGGAGGCGGGAACCTGCCTAGCAGGAGCCCTGGAGAGCCGGTTTCCTCACAGCTTCCCTCTCAGCTGCTCCACCGTCACTTGGGTACACCAGGCTTTGCTTACCCGTAGGAGGGCCACGTTGGACCGGGAGACTGTGGTACCACGCAGGGGAGAATGGGCACTAGAGGTCCGAGGGCCCGCTGGTCAGGTGGCACGCCCTCCTCCCTTGCTCCCTCAGCAGCAGCATACTCCAGCCGTGGGACCCAGGCCCGCCTAGGCTCCAGGGGTGTGTCTCCAGCCGACGACGTCAAAGAGGCCTGAGGTAACAGAGGAAAGGCATTTCTTACCCCCTTCCTTGCCTTGTCATTGAATAGTCCTTATCCCTTTCAGCATAGTTTATATACGACGTTGCGTCTGTTTGAGCTCTACAATCCCTTGATGCGATTATAAACGTAGCTGCCCCGTAGCCTTTCGGGTTCTTTGCCCTGTCAGTTTATTGAGGAATGTTTTGTAGCACTCCCTGTGCTTTCGGTTGGGTCGCCCTTGATGAGAACTTTTTGATACGTTGACTGTCTGTCTGGGATCCCAGCCTCCTACTTCCCCCTTCCCCGGTCTCCAATTTCCCCCTACGGGACCCCACGCTTGTCTCTTCCCTTTGTGAACCTGTGTTTCCTTTGTATGCTGCTTCCTTTGTATCCCTATTTAGACTGCACATATAAGAGATAGCCTGCGATATGTGTCTTGCTGCCTCTAATTTACCAGAATTAGTGAGATCATCTACTGCTCCACCCACGCTGCTGCAAATAGTGTGAGTTCAGTTTGTTCTGTGGATGAGTGGTAGTCGAGGGAGTGTAGGTAGCAGAACTCCTTTCTCCATTCACCCGCGCTCGACATTTCGTTCCTTTGTATGTCTTGGCTGTGGTAAAGGGTAACACAACGACCACTGGGGTGCAAGTGCTTCCTTCCAATGATGCTAGTCGCTGGTTATACGACCTGCAGCGGGTTTGCCGAATCTCGGGGTCCCTCCGGTGTTTAGTTTGGTAAGGAACTTGCCTACTGACCTTCGTATCGGCTGTTACCAATTTACGGTCCCGGCAACAGCAATGGTAGGCTTCCCTTTTGGGCATGCCCTCTTGAGCACTTAACGCTTTTAGCGTTTGTGAGGACTGCAGCCAGGGAAACCCTCGTTGAACTTCCTTTGCACTCTCTAATCAAGACAGATCCTGAGCATCTTTTCATTTGAATGTGCTGTTTTCTAAAACGCGGGTGAGTACCACTGAGGTCTCGAAAGGTTTCTGTCTGAGAGTCGGGCCTGATTAGAGTTCACTTCAGAGTACCTAGCCCAGGATATTTCTTGAGGGCAGGGCTGTGTTTGCGAAGCCGCAGGCCGCAGGCCTTGTGAATGATAGGTGCCCTTCGGCAGGGTTTCTAAGGTTGTTACGGCAGTGTGCCACAAGGCGGCAGCACTGCTCCGTGTCCTCTCGGGTAACTTGGGGAAAGAAAGCCTTAGCGGGGGTCCCGGTGTTGCACGGGACATGGGGAGTCGAACGTGGCTAAACACACACCCCAGGGCTTGTGTATCCTCGCCTCCTGCCGCTTAACCTGCACTGCCCCACCCCAGGCCTATCGCAAGACTTGCAAGTGGGCTACTCGGAGGGTGCCGTGCTTCGCAGCTGGGGCGACTCTAATGAAGTGGGCTGGAGGCGGGAACCTGCCTAGCAGGAGCCCTGGAGAGCCGGTTTCCTCACAGCTCTTCCCTCTCAGCTGCTCCACCGTCACTTGGGTACACCAGGCTTTGCTTACCCGTAGGAGGGCCACGTTGGACCGGGAGACTGTGGTACCACGCAGGGGAGAATGGGCACTAGAGGTCCGAGGGCCCGCTGGTCAGGTGGCACGCCCTCCTCCCTTGCTCCCTCAGCAGCAGCATACTCCAGCCGTGGGACCCAGGCCCGCCTAGGCTCCAGGGGTGTGTCTCCAGCCGACGACGTCAAAGAGGCCTGAGGTAACAGAGGAAAGGCATTTCTTACCCCCTTCCTTGCCTTGTCATTGAATAGTCCTTATCCCTTTCAGCATAGTTTATATACGACGTTGCGTCTGTTTGAGCTCTACAATCCCTTGATGCGATTATAAACGTAGCTGCCCCCGTAGCCTTTCGGGTTCTTTGCCCTGTCAGTTTATTGAGGAATGTTTTGTAGCACTCCCTGTGCTTTCGGTTGGGTCGCCCTTGATGAGAACTGTTTGATACGTTGACTGTCTGTCTGGGAATCCCGCCTCCTACTTCCCCCTTCCCCGGTCTCCAATTTCCCCCTACGGGAACTCCACGCTTGTCTCTTCCCTTTGTGAACCTGTGTTTCCTTTGTATGCTGCTTCCTTTGTATCCCTATTTAGACTGCACATATAAGAGATAGCCTGCGATATGTGTCTTGCTGCCTCTAATTTACCAGAATTAGTGAGATCATCTACTGCTCCACCCGCTGCTGCAAATAGTGTGAGTTCAGTTTGTTCTGTGGATGAGTGGTAGTCGAGGGAGTGTAGGTAGCAGAACTCCTTTCTCCATTCACCCCGCGCTCGACATTTCGTTCCTTTGTATGTCTTGGCTGTGGTAAAGGGTAACACAACGACCACTGGGGTGCAAGTGCTTCCTTCCAATGATGCTAGTCGCTGGTTATACGACCTGCAGCGGGTTTGCCGAATCTCGGGGTCCCTCCGGTGTTTAGTTTGGTAAGGAACTTGCCTACTGACCTTCGTATCGGCTGTTACCAATTTACGGTCCCGGCAACAGCAATGGTAGGCTTCCCTTTTGGGCATGCCCTCTTGAGCACTTAACGCTTTTAGCGTTTGTGAGGACTGCAGCCAGGGAAACCCTCGTTGAACTTCCTTTGCACTCTCTAATCAAGACAGATCCTGAGCATCTTTTCATTTGAATGTGCTGTTTTCTAAAACGCGGGTGAGTACCACTGAGGTCTCGAAAGGTTTCTGTCTGAGAGTCGGGCCTGATTAGAGTTCACTTCAGAGTACCTAGCCCAGGATATTTCTTGAGGGCAGGGCTGTGTTTGCGAAGCCGCAGGCCGCAGGCCTTGTGAATGATAGGTGCCCTTCGGCAGGGTTTCTAAGGTTGTTACGGCAGTGTGCCACAAGGCGGCAGCACTGCTCCGTGTCCTCTCGGGTAACTTGGGGAAAGAAAGCCTTAGCGGGGGTCCCGGTGTTGCACGGGACATGGGGAGTCGAACGTGGCTAAACACACACCCCAGGGCTTGTGTATCCTCGCCTCCTGCCGCTTAACCTGCACTGCCCCACCCCAGGCCGATCGCAAGACTTGCAAGTGGGCTACTCGGAGGGTGCCGTGCTTCGCAGCTGGGGCGACTCTAATGAAGTGGGCTGGAGGCGGGAACCTGCCTAGCAGGAGCCCTGGAGAGCCGGTTTCCTCACAGCTCTTCCCTCTCAGCTGCTCCACCGTCACTTGGGTACACCAGGCTTTGCTTACCCGTAGGAGGGCCACGTTGGACCGGGAGACTGTGGTACCACGCAGGGGAGAATGGGCACTAGAGGTCCGAGGGCCCGCTGGTCAGGTGGCACGCCCTCCTCCCTTGCTCCCTCAGCAGCAGCATACTCCAGCCGTGGGACCCAGGCCCGCCTAGGCTCCAGGGGTGTGTCTCCAGCCGACGACGTCAAAGAGGCCTGAGGTAACAGAGGAAAGGCATTTCTTACCCCCTTCCTTGCCTTGTCATTGAATAGTCCTTATCCCTTTCAGCATAGTTTATATACGACGTTGCGTCTGTTTGAGCTCTACAATCCCTTGATGCGATTATAAACGTAGCTGCCCCCGTAGCCTTTCGGGTTCTTTGCCCTGTCAGTTTATTGAGGAATGTTTTGTAGCACTCCCTGTGCTTTCGGTTGGGTCGCCCTTGATGAGAACTTTTTGATACGTTGACTGTCTGTCTGGGAATCCCAGCCTCCTACTTCCCCCTTCCCCGGTCTCCAATTTCCCCCTACGGGAACTCCACGCTTGTCTCTTCCCTTTGTGAACCTGTGTTTCCTTTGTATGCTGCTTCCTTTGTATCCCTATTTAGACTGCACATATAAGAGATAGCCTGCGATATGTGTCTTGCTGCCTCTAATTTACCAGAATTAGTGAGATCATCTACTGCTCCACCCACGCTGCTGCAAATAGTGTGAGTTCAGTTTGTTCTGTGGATGAGTGGTAGTCGAGGGAGTGTAGGTAGCAGAACTCCTTTCTCCATTCACCCCGCGCTCGACATTTCGTTCCTTTGTATGTCTTGGCTGTGGTAAAGGGTAACACAACGACCACTGGGGTGCAAGTGCTTCCTTCCAATGATGCTAGTCGCTGGTTATACGACCTGCAGCGGGTTTGCCGAATCTCGGGGTCCCTCCGGTGTTTAGTTTGGTAAGGAACTTGCCTACTGACCTTCGTATCGGCTGTTACCAATTTACGGTCCCGGCAACAGCAATGGTAGGCTTCCCTTTTGGGCATGCCCTCTTGAGCACTTAACGCTTTTAGCGTTTGTGAGGACTGCAGCCAGGGAAACCCTCGTTGAACTTCCTTTGCACTCTCTAATCAAGACAGATCCTGAGCATCTTTTCATTTGAATGTGCTGTTTTCTAAAACGCGGGTGAGTACCACTGAGGTCTCGAAAGGTTTCTGTCTGAGAGTCGGGCCTGATTAGAGTTCACTTCAGAGTACCTAGCCCAGGATATTTCTTGAGGGCAGGGCTGTGTTTGCGAAGCCGCAGGCCGCAGGCCTTGTGAATGATAGGTGCCCTTCGGCAGGGTTTCTAAGGTTGTTACGGCAGTGTGCCACAAGGCGGCAGCACTGCTCCGTGTCCTCTCGGGTAACTTGGGGAAAGAAAGCCTTAGCGGGGGTCCCGGTGTTGCACGGGACATGGGGAGTCGAACGTGGCTAAACACACACCCCAGGGCTTGTGTATCCTCGCCTCCTGCCGCTTAACCTGCACTGCCCCACCCCAGGCCGATCGCAAGACTTGCAAGTGGGCTACTCGGAGGGTGCCGTGCTTCGCAGCTGGGGCGACTCTAATGAAGTGGGCTGGAGGCGGGAACCTGCCTAGCAGGAGCCCTGGAGAGCCGGTTTCCTCACAGCTCTTCCCTCTCAGCTGCTCCACCGTCACTTGGGTACACCAGGCTTTGCTTACCCGTAGGAGGGCCACGTTGGACCGGGAGACTGTGGTACCACGCAGGGGAGAATGGGCACTAGAGGTCCGAGGGCCCGCTGGTCAGGTGGCACGCCCTCCTCCCTTGCTCCCTCAGCAGCAGCATACTCCAGCCGTGGGACCCAGGCCCGCCTAGGCTCCAGGGGTGTGTCTCCAGCCGACGACGTCAAAGAGGCCTGAGGTAACAGAGGAAAGGCATTTCTTACCCCCTTCCTTGCCTTGTCATTGAATAGTCCTTATCCCTTTCAGCATAGTTTATATACGACGTTGCGTCTGTTTGAGCTCTACAATCCCTTGATGCGATTATAAACGTAGCTGCCCCCGTAGCCTTTCGGGTTCTTTGCCCTGTCAGTTTATTGAGGAATGTTTTGTAGCACTCCCTGTGCTTTCGGTTGGGTCGCCCTTGATGAGAACTTTTTGATACGTTGACTGTCTGTCTGGGAATCCCAGCCTCCTACTTCCCCCTTCCCCGGTCTCCAATTTCCCCCTACGGGAACTCCACGCTTGTCTCTTCCCTTTGTGAACCTGTGTTTCCTTTGTATGCTGCTTCCTTTGTATCCCTATTTAGACTGCACATATAAGAGATAGCCTGCGATATGTGTCTTGCTGCCTCTAATTTACCAGAATTAGTGAGATCATCTACTGCTCCACCCACGCTGCTGCAAATAGTGTGAGTTCAGTTTGTTCTGTGGATGAGTGGTAGTCGAGGGAGTGTAGGTAGCAGAACTCCTTTCTCCATTCACCCCGCGCTCGACATTTCGTTCCTTTGTATGTCTTGGCTGTGGTAAAGGGTAACACAACGACCACTGGGGTGCAAGTGCTTCCTTCCAATGATGCTAGTCGCTGGTTATACGACCTGCAGCGGGTTTGCCGAATCTCGGGGTCCCTCCGGTGTTTAGTTTGGTAAGGAACTTGCCTACTGACCTTCGTATCGGCTGTTACCAATTTACGGTCCCGGCAACAGCAATGGTAGGCTTCCCTTTTGGGCATGCCCTCTTGAGCACTTAACGCTTTTAGCGTTTGTGAGGACTGCAGCCAGGGAAACCCTCGTTGAACTTCCTTTGCACTCTCTAATCAAGACAGATCCTGAGCATCTTTTCATTTGAATGTGCTGTTTTCTAAAACGCGGGTGAGTACCACTGAGGTCTCGAAAGGTTTCTGTCTGAGAGTCGGGCCTGATTAGAGTTCACTTCAGAGTACCTAGCCCAGGATATTTCTTGAGGGCAGGGCTGTGTTTGCGAAGCCGCAGGCCGCAGGCCTTGTGAATGATAGGTGCCCTTCGGCAGGGTTTCTAAGGTTGTTACGGCAGTGTGCCACAAGGCGGCAGCACTGCTCCGTGTCCTCTCGGGTAACTTGGGGAAAGAAAGCCTTAGCGGGGGTCCCGGTGTTGCACGGGACATGGGGAGTCGAACGTGGCTAAACACACACCCCAGGGCTTGTGTATCCTCGCCTCCTGCCGCTTAACCTGCACTGCCCCACCCCAGGCCGATCGCAAGACTTGCAAGTGGGCTACTCGGAGGGTGCCGTGCTTCGCAGCTGGGGCGACTCTAATGAAGTGGGCTGGAGGCGGGAACCTGCCTAGCAGGAGCCCTGGAGAGCCGGTTTCCTCACAGCTCTTCCCTCTCAGCTGCTCCACCGTCACTTGGGTACACCAGGCTTTGCTTACCCGTAGGAGGGCCACGTTGGACCGGGAGACTGTGGTACCACGCAGGGGAGAATGGGCACTAGAGGTCCGAGGGCCCGCTGGTCAGGTGGCACGCCCTCCTCCCTTGCTCCCTCAGCAGCAGCATACTCCAGCCGTGGGACCCAGGCCCGCCTAGGCTCCGGGGTGTGTCTCCAGCCGACGACGTCAAAGAGGCCTGAGGTAACAGAGGAAAGGCATTTCTTACCCCCTTCCTTGCCTTGTCATTGAATAGTCCTTATCCCTTTCAGCATAGTTTATATACGACGTTGCGTCTGTTTGAGCTCTACAATCCCTTGATGCGATTATAAACGTAGCTGCCCCGTAGCCTTTCGGGTTCTTTGCCCTGTCAGTTTATTGAGGAATGTTTTGTAGCACTCCCTGTGCTTTCGGTTGGGTCGCCCTTGATGAGAACTTTTTGATACGTTGACTGTCTGTCTGGGAATCCCAGCCTCCTACTTCCCCCTTCCCCGGTCTCCAATTTCCCCCTACGGGAACTCCACGCTTGTCTCTTCCCTTTGTGAACCTGTGTTTCCTTTGTATGCTGCTTCCTTTGTATCCCTATTTAGACTGCACATATAAGAGATAGCCTGCGATATGTGTCTTGCTGCCTCTAATTTACCAGAATTAGTGAGATCATCTACTGCTCCACCCACGCTGCTGCAAATAGTGTGAGTTCAGTTTGTTCTGTGGATGAGTGGTAGTCGAGGGAGTGTAGGTAGCAGAACTCCTTTCTCCATTCACCCCGCGCTCGACATTTCGTTCCTTTGTATGTCTTGGCTGTGGTAAAGGGTAACACAACGACCACTGGGGTGCAAGTGCTTCCTTCCAATGATGCTAGTCGCTGGTTATACGACCTGCAGCGGGTTTGCCGAATCTCGGGGTCCCTCCGGTGTTTAGTTTGGTAAGGAACTTGCCTACTGACCTTCGTATCGGCTGTTACCAATTTACGGTCCCGGCAACAGCAATGGTAGGCTTCCCTTTTGGGCATGCCCTCTTGAGCACTTAACGCTTTTAGCGTTTGTGAGGACTGCAGCCAGGGAAACCCTCGTTGAACTTCCTTTGCACTCTCTAATCAAGACAGATCCTGAGCATCTTTTCATTTGAATGTGCTGTTTTCTAAAACGCGGGTGAGTACCACTGAGGTCTCGAAAGGTTTCTGTCTGAGAGTCGGGCCTGATTAGAGTTCACTTCAGAGTACCTAGCCCAGGATATTTCTTGAGGGCAGGGCTGTGTTTGCGAAGCCGCAGGCCGCAGGCCTTGTGAATGATAGGTGCCCTTCGGCAGGGTTTCTAAGGTTGTTACGGCAGTGTGCCACAAGGCGGCAGCACTGCTCCGTGTCCTCTCGGGTAACTTGGGGAAAGAAAGCCTTAGCGGGGGTCCCGGTGTTGCACGGGACATGGGGAGTCGAACGTGGCTAAACACACACCCCAGGGCTTGTGTATCCTCGCCTCCTGCCGCTTAACCTGCACTGCCCCACCCCAGGCCGATCGCAAGACTTGCAAGTGGGCTACTCGGAGGGTGCCGTGCTTCGCAGCTGGGGCGACTCTAATGAAGTGGGCTGGAGGCGGGAACCTGCCTAGCAGGAGCCCTGGAGAGCCGGTTTCCTCACAGCTCTTCCCTCTCAGCTGCTCCACCGTCACTTGGGTACACCAGGCTTTGCTTACCCGTAGGAGGGCCACGTTGGACCGGGAGACTGTGGTACCACGCAGGGGAGAATGGGCACTAGAGGTCCGAGGGCCCGCTGGTCAGGTGGCACGCCCTCCTCCCTTGCTCCCTCAGCAGCAGCATACTCCAGCCGTGGGACCCAGGCCCGCCTAGGCTCCAGGGGTGTGTCTCCAGCCGACGACGTCAAAGAGGCCTGAGGTAACAGAGGAAAGGCATTTCTTACCCCCTTCCTTGCCTTGTCATTGAATAGTCCTTATCCCTTTCAGCATAGTTTATATACGACGTTGCGTCTGTTTGAGCTCTACAATCCCTTGATGCGATTATAAACGTAGCTGCCCCCGTAGCCTTTCGGGTTCTTTGCCCTGTCAGTTTATTGAGGAATGTTTTGTAGCACTCCCTGTGCTTTCGGTTGGGTCGCCCTTGATGAGAACTTTTTGATACGTTGACTGTCTGTCTGGGAATCCCAGCCTCCTACTTCCCCCTTCCCCGGTCTCCAATTTCCCCCTACGGGAACTCCACGCTTGTCTCTTCCCTTTGTGAACCTGTGTTTCCTTTGTATGCTGCTTCCTTTGTATCCCTATTTAGACTGCACATATAAGAGATAGCCTGCGATATGTGTCTTGCTGCCTCTAATTTACCAGAATTAGTGAGATCATCTACTGCTCCACCCACGCTGCTGCAAATAGTGTGAGTTCAGTTTGTTCTGTGGATGAGTGGTAGTCGAGGGAGTGTAGGTAGCAGAACACCTTTCTCCATTCACCCCTCGTTCGATATTTCGTGCGTTTGCGTGTCTTGCTGTGGTAAAGGGTACCACAACGACCGCAGGGGTGCAGTGCTTCCTTCCAATGATGCTAGTCTCTGTGTATCCGACCTGCCAGCGGGGTTGCCCAATCTCGTGGTCCCTCCAGTGTTTAGTCTGGAAGGAACTTGCCTACTGATTCTTCCTACCGGCTGTTACCAATTTACGGTCCCGGCAACAGCAATGGTAGGCTTCCCTTTTGGGCATGCCCTCTTGAGCACTTAACGCTTTTAGCGTTTGTGAGGACTGCAGCCAGGGAAACCCTCGTTGAACTTCCTTTGCACTCTCTAATCAAGACAGATCCTGAGCATCTTTTCATTTGAATGTGCTGTTTTCTAAAACGCGGGTGAGTACCACTGAGGTCTCGAAAGGTTTCTGTCTGAGAGTCGGGCCTGATTAGAGTTCACTTCAGAGTACCTAGCCCAGGATATTTCTTGAGGGCAGGGCTGTGTTTGCGAAGCCGCAGGCCGCAGGCCTTGTGAATGATAGGTGCCCTTCGGCAGGGTTTCTAAGGTTGTTACGGCAGTGTGCCACAAGGCGGCAGCACTGCTCCGTGTCCTCTCGGGTAACTTGGGGAAAGAAAGCCTTAGCGGGGGTCCCGGTGTTGCACGGGACATGGGGAGTCGAACGTGGCTAAACACACACCCCAGGGCTTGTGTATCCTCGCCTCCTGCCGCTTAACCTGCACTGCCCCACCCCAGGCCGATCGCAAGACTTGCAAGTGGGCTACTCGGAGGGTGCCGTGCTTCGCAGCTGGGGCGACTCTAATGAAGTGGGCTGGAGGCGGGAACCTGCCTAGCAGGAGCCCTGGAGAGCCGGTTTCCTCACAGCTCTTCCCTCTCAGCTGCTCCACCGTCACTTGGGTACACCAGGCTTTGCTTACCCGTAGGAGGGCCACGTTGGACCGGGAGACTGTGGTACCACGCAGGGGAGAATGGGCACTAGAGGTCCGAGGGCCCGCTGGTCAGGTGGCACGCCCTCCTCCCTTGCTCCCTCAGCAGCAGCATACTCCAGCCGTGGGACCCAGGCCCGCCTAGGCTCCAGGGGTGTGTCTCCAGCCGACGACGTCAAAGAGGCCTGAGGTAACAGAGGAAAGGCATTTCTTACCCCCTTCCTTGCCTTGTCATTGAATAGTCCTTATCCCTTTCAGCATAGTTTATATACGACGTTGCGTCTGTTTGAGCTCTACAATCCCTTGATGCGATTATAAACGTAGCTGCCCCCGTAGCCTTTCGGGTTCTTTGCCCTGTCAGTTTATTGAGGAATGTTTTGTAGCACTCCCTGTGCTTTCGGTTGGGTCGCCCTTGATGAGAACTTTTTGATACGTTGACTGTCTGTCTGGGAATCCCAGCCTCCTACTTCCCCCTTCCCCGGTCTCCAATTTCCCCCTACGGGAACTCCACGCTTGTCTCTTCCCTTTGTGAACCTGTGTTTCCTTTGTATGCTGCTTCCTTTGTATCCCTATTTAGACTGCACATATAAGAGATAGCCTGCGATATGTGTCTTGCTGCCTCTAATTTACCAGAATTAGTGAGATCATCTACTGCTCCACCCACGCTGCTGCAAATAGTGTGAGTTCAGTTTGTTCTGTGGATGAGTGGTAGTCGAGGGAGTGTAGGTAGCAGAACTCCTTTCTCCATTCACCCCGCGCTCGACATTTCGTTCCTTTGTATGTCTTGGCTGTGGTAAAGGGTAACACAACGACCACTGGGGTGCAAGTGCTTCCTTCCAATGATGCTAGTCGCTGGTTATACGACCTGCAGCGGGTTTGCCGAATCTCGGGGTCCCTCCGGTGTTTAGTTTGGTAAGGAACTTGCCTACTGACCTTCGTATCGGCTGTTACCAATTTACGGTCCCGGCAACAGCAATGGTAGGCTTCCCTTTTGGGCATGCCCTCTTGAGCACTTAACGCTTTTAGCGTTTGTGAGGACTGCAGCCAGGGAAACCCTCGTTGAACTTCCTTTGCACTCTCTAATCAAGACAGATCCTGAGCATCTTTTCATTTGAATGTGCTGTTTTCTAAAACGCGGGTGAGTACCACTGAGGTCTCGAAAGGTTTCTGTCTGAGAGTCGGGCCTGATTAGAGTTCACTTCAGAGTACCTAGCCCAGGATATTTCTTGAGGGCAGGGCTGTGTTTGCGAAGCCGCAGGCCGCAGGCCTTGTGAATGATAGGTGCCCTTCGGCAGGGTTTCTAAGGTTGTTACGGCAGTGTGCCACAAGGCGGCAGCACTGCTCCGTGTCCTCTCGGGTAACTTGGGGAAAGAAAGCCTTAGCGGGGGTCCCGGTGTTGCACGGGACATGGGGAGTCGAACGTGGCTAAACACACACCCCAGGGCTTGTGTATCCTCGCCTCCTGCCGCTTAACCTGCACTGCCCCACCCCAGGCCGATCGCAAGACTTGCAAGTGGGCTACTCGGAGGGTGCCGTGCTTCGCAGCTGGGGCGACTCTAATGAAGTGGGCTGGAGGCGGGAACCTGCCTAGCAGGAGCCCTGGAGAGCCGGTTTCCTCACAGCTCTTCCCTCTCAGCTGCTCCACCGTCACTTGGGTACACCAGGCTTTGCTTACCCGTAGGAGGGCCACGTTGGACCGGGAGACTGTGGTACCACGCAGGGGAGAATGGGCACTAGAGGTCCGAGGGCCCGCTGGTCAGGTGGCACGCCCTCCTCCCTTGCTCCCTCAGCAGCAGCATACTCCAGCCGTGGGACCCAGGCCCGCCTAGGCTCCAGGGGTGTGTCTCCAGCCGACGACGTCAAAGAGGCCTGAGGTAACAGAGGAAAGGCATTTCTTACCCCCTTCCTTGCCTTGGTCCGTTGAACAGTCCTTTTCCCTCTCAGCATAGTTTACATACAGTGTTGCGTCTGCTGAGTTCTACAGCCGCTTGTTGCCATTATAACGTAGCTGTACCCGTAGGGTTTCAGAATTCTTTGCCCTGTTAGTTGATTGAGGAATGTTTTGTAGCGTTCCCTGTGCTTACGGAGGGTCGCCCTTGAATGAGCACTTTTTGATACGTTAAGTGTGTGTCTGTGAATCCCAACCTTCCCACTTCACCCTTCCCCGGTCTCCAATTTCCCCTCTGAGAACTCCACGCTTCTTCTTCCCTCTGTGAACCCTGTGTTTCCTTTGTATCCCCTATTTAGACTGCACATATAAGAGATATCCTGCGATATGTGTCTTGCTGTCTCTACCAGAATTAGTGAGATCATCTACTGCTGCACCCCGCTGCTGCAAATGGTATGAGTTCATTTGGTTCTGTGGACGAGTGGTAGTCGAGGGAGTGTAGGTAGCAGAACACCTTTCTCCATTCACCCCTCGTTCGATATTTCGTGCGTTTGCGTGTCTTGGCTTGTGGTAAAGGGTACCACAACGACCGCAGGGGTGCAAGTGCTTCCTTCCAATGATGCTAGTCTCTGGTTATCCGACCTGCAGCGGGGTTGCCCAATCTCGTGGTCCCTCCAGTGTTTAGTCTGGTAAGGAACTTGCCTACTGATCTTCCTACCGGCTGTTACCAATTTACAATGCCAGCCACAGCATAGTAGGCTTCTCTGTTGGCATGCCCTCTTGAGCACTTACGCTTTAGGGTTTGTGAGGACTGCAGCCAGGGAAACCCTCGTCTAGCTTCCCTTGCACTCTCTAATCAAGACAGATGCTGAGCATCTTTTCATTTGAATGTGCTGTTTTCTAAAACGCGCGTGAGTACCACTGAGGTCTTGTAAGGTTTCTGCCTGAGAGTCGGGCCTGATTTGAATTCGTTTCAGATTACCTAGCCCAGGATATTTCTTGAGGGGCAGGGTTGTGTTTGCAAAGCCGCCGGCCGCATGCCTTGTGAATGATAGGAGCCCTTCCGGCACCAGTTTGTAAGGTTGTTACGGCAGTGTGCCACAAGGCGTGCAGCACTGCTCCGTTTTCTCTCCGGTAACTTGGGAAACAAAGCCTTAGCGGGGGTCCCGGTGTTGGTTTGGAAATGGGGAGTCGAACGTGGCTAAGCACACACCCCAGGGCTTGCGTATGCTCGCCTCCTGCCCCTTAACCTGCACTGGCCCCACCCCAGGCATATCGCAAGACTTGCAAGTGGGGCTACTCGGAGGGTGCCGTTGGTTCGCAGGTGGGTCGACTCTAAGGAAGTGGGCTAGAGGTGGAACCTGCCTAGCAGGAGCTGTGGAGATCCCGTTCCTTCACAAGCTCTTCCCTCTCAGCTGCTCCACCATCATCTGGGTGCACCAGGCTTTACTTACCTGTAGGAGGGCCCACGTTGGAATCGGGACTATTGTGGTACCACGCAGGGGAGAATGGGCGGTAGAGGTCCGAGGGGCCGCTGGTCAGGTGGCACGTCCTGCTACCTTGTTCCCTCTAGCAGCAGCATACTCCAGCCGTGGACTCAGTCCTGCTGAGGCTCCAGGGGTGTGTCCTCCAGCACGACGACGTCAAAGAGGCCTGAGGTAACAGAGGAAAGGCATTTCTTACCCCCTTCCTTGCCTTGTCATTGAATAGTCCTTATCCCTTTCAGCATAGTTTATATACGACGTTGCGTCTGTTTGAGCTCTACATCCCTTGATGCGATTATAAACGTAGCTGCACCCGTAGCCTTTCGGGTTCTTTGCCCTGTCAGTTTATTGAGGAATGTGTTTGTATCACTCCCTGTGCTTTCGGTTGGGTCGCCCTTGATGAGAACTTTTTGATACGTTGACTGTCTGTCTGGGATCCCAGCCTCCCTACTTCCCCCTTCCCCCGGTCTCCAATTTCCCCCTACGGGAACTCCACGCTTGTCTCTTCCCTTTGTGAACCTGTGTTTCCTTTGTATGCTGCTTCCTTTGTATCCTATTTAGACTGCACATGTAAGAGATAGCCTGCGATATGTGTCTTGCTGCCTCTATTTACCAGAATTAGTGAGATCAGCTACTGCTGCCACCCACGCTGCTGCAAATAGGTATGAGTTCATTTGGTTCTGTGGACGGAGTGGTAGTCGAGGGAGTGTAGGTAGCAGAACACCTTTCTCCATTCACCCCCTCGTCGATATTTCGTGCGTTTGCGTTGTCCTTGGCTGTGGTAAAGGTAACACAACGACCCTGGGGTGCAAGTGCTTCCTTCCAATGATGCTAGTCGCTGGTTATACGACCTGCAGCGGGGTTGTGCCGAATCTCGGGGTCCCTACCGGTGTTTAGTTGGTAAGGAACTTGCCTACTGACCTTCCTATCGGCTGTTACCAATTTACAATGCCAGCACAGTAAGTAGTAAGGCTTCCCTGTTGGGCATGCCCCTCTTGAGCACTTAACGCTTTTAGCGGTTTGTGAGGACTGCAGCCAGGGAAACCCTCGTTGAGCTTCCTTGCACTCTCTAATCAGAGACAGATGCCTGAGCATCTTTCATTTGAATGTGCTGTTTCTAAAACGCGCGTGAGTACCACTGAGGTCTTGTAAGGTTTCCTGCCTGAGAGTCGGGCCCTATTTGAATTCGTTTCAGATTACCTAGCCCAGGATATTTCTTGAGGGCAGGGTTTGTTTGCAAAAGCCGCCAGGCCCGCAGGCCTTGTGAATGATAGGAGCCCTTCCGCACAGTTTTGTAGGTTGTTACGGCAGTGTGCCACAAGGCGCAGCACTGCTCCGTTTTCTCTCCGTAACTTGGGGAAACAAAGCCTTAGCGGGGTCCCGGTGTTGGTTTGGACATGGGGAGTCGAACGTGGCTAAACACACACCCCAGGGCTTGTGTATCCTCGCCTCCTGCCGTCTGCTCGAGTTCTACAGCCGCTTGTTGCCATTATAAACGTAGCTGTACCCGTAGGGTTTCAGATTCTTTGCCCTGTTAGTTGATTGAGGAATGTTTTGTAAGCGTTCCCTGTGCTTCCGGAGGGTCGCCCTTGATGAGCACTTTTTGATACGTTAAGTGTGTGTCTGTGAATCCCAACCTCCACTTCACCCTTCCCCGGTCTCCACTTTCCCCCTCTGAAGCTCCACGCTTCTTTCTTCCCTCTGTGAACCCTGTGTTTCCTTGTATCCCTATTTAGACTGCACATATAAGAGATATCCTGCGATATGTGTCTTGCTGTCTCTACCAGAATTAGTGAGATCATCTACTGCTGCACCCACGCTGCTGCAAATGGTATGAGTTCATTTGGTTCTGTGGACGAGTGGTAGTCGAGGGAGTGTAGGTAGCAGAACACTTTCTCCATTCACCCCTCGTTCGATATTTCGTGCGTTTGCGTGTCTTGGCTGTGGTAAAGGGTACCACAACGACCCCTGGGGTGCAAGTGCTTCCTTCCAATGATGCTAGTCTCTGGTTATCCGACCTGCAGCGGGGTTGCCCAATCTCGTGGTCCCTCCAGTGTTTAGTCTGGTAAGGAACTTGCCTACTGATCTTCCTACCGGCTGTTTTACCAATTTACAATGCCAGCCACAGCAGTAGTAGGCTTCTCTGTTGGGCATGCCCTCTTGAGCACTTACGCTTTAGGGTTTGTGAGGACTGCAGCCAGGGAAACCCTCGTCTAGCTTCCCTTGCACTCTCTAATCAAGACAGATGCTGAGCATCTTTTCATTTGAATGTGCTGTTTTCTAAAACGCGCAGTGAGTACCACTGAGGTCTTGTAAGGTTTCTGCCTGAGGAGTCGGGCCTGATTTGAATTCGTTTCAGATTACCTAGCCCAGGATATTTCTTGAGGGCAGGGTTGTGTTTGCAAAGCCGCCGCCGCAGGCCTTGTGAATGATAGGAGCCCTTCGGCACAGTTTGTAAGGTTGTTACGGCAGTGTGCCACAAGGCGGCAGCACTGCCTCCGTTTTCTCTCCGGTAACTTGGGAAACAAAGCCTTAGCGGGGTCCCGGTGTTGGTTTGGAAATGGGGAGTCGAACGTGGCTAAGCACACACCCCAGGGCTTGCGTATGCTCGCCTCCTGCCCCTTAACCTGCACTGCCCCACCCCAGGCATATCGCAAGACTTGCAAGTGGCTACTCGGAGGGTGCCGTGGTTCGCAGGTGGGTCGACTCTAAGGAAGTGGGCTAGAGGTGGCAACCTGCCTAGCAGGAAGCTATGGAGATCCCGTTCCTCACAGCTCTTCCCTCTCAGCTGCTCCACCATCATCTGGGTGCACCAGGCTTTGCTTACCTGTAGGAGGGCCACGTTGGATCGGGATATTGTGGTACCACGCAGGGAGAATGGGCGGTAGAGGTCCGAGGGGCCGCTGGTCAGGTGGCACGTCCTGCTACCTTGTTCCCTCTGCAGCAGCATATTCCAGCCGTGGGACTCAGTCCTGCTGAGGCTCCAGGGGTGTGACACCAGCCGATGTCACAGAGGCCTGAGGTAACAGACTAGGCGTTTCTTAACCCCCTTCTTTGCCTTGTCGTTGAACAGTCCTTTTCCCTCTCAGCATAGTTTACATACAGTGTTGCGTCTGCTGAGTTCTACAGCCGCTTGTTGCCATTATAAACGTAGCTGTACCCGTAGGGTTTTCAGATTCTTTGCCCTGTTAGTTGATTGAGGAATGTTTTGTAGCGTTCCCTGTGCTTCCGGAGGGTCGCCTTGATGAGCACTTTTTGATACGTTAAGTGTGTGTCTGTGAATCCCAACCTCCCACTTCACCCTTCCCCGGTCTCCAATTTCCCCCTCTGAGAACTCCACGCTTCTTTCTTCCCTCTGTGAACCCTGTGTTTCCTTTGTATCCCTATTTAGGACTGCACATATAAGAGATATCCTGCGATATGTGTCTTGCTGTCTCTACCAGAATTAGTGAGATCATCTACTGCTGCACCCACGCTGCTGTAAATGGTATGAGTTCATTTGGTTCTGTGGACGAGTGGTAGTCGAGGGAGTGTAGGTAGCAGAACACCTTTCTCCATTCACCCCTCGTTCGATATTTCGTGCGTTTGCGTGTCTTGGCTGTGGTAAAGGGTAACACAACGACCGCAGGGGTGCAAGTGCTTCCTTCCAATGATGCTAGTCTCTGGTTATCCGACCTGCAGCGGGGTTGCCCAATCTCGTGGTCCCTCCAGTGTTTAGTCTGGTAAGGACCTTGCTACTGATCTTCCTACCGGCTGTAACAATTTACAATGCCAGCCACAGCAATAGTAGGCTTCTCTGTTGGGCATGCCCTCTTGAGCACTTACGCTTTTAGGGTTTGTGAGGACTGCAGCCAGGGAAACCCTCGTCTAGCTTCCCTTGCACTCTCTAATCAAGACAGATGCTGAGCATCTTTTCATTTGAATGTGCTGTTTTCTAAAACGCGCGTGAGTACCACTGAGGTCTTGTAAGGTTTCTGCCTGAGAGTCGTGCCCGATTTGAATTCGTTTCAGATTACCTAGGCCCAGGATATTTCTTGAGGGCAGGGTTGTGTTTGCAAAGCGCCGGCCGCAGGCCTTGTGAATGATAGGAGCCTTCGGCACAGTTTGTAGGTTGTTACGGCAGTGTGCCACAAGGCGGCAGCACTGCTCCGTTTCTCTCCGGTAACTTGGGGAAACAAGCCTTAGCGGGGGTCCCGGTGTTGGTTTGGAAATGGGGAGTCGAACGTGGCTAAGCACACACCCCAGGGCTTGCGTATGCTCGCCTCCTGCCCCTTAACCTGCACTGCCCCACCCCAGGCATATCGGAAGACTTGCAAGTGGGGTACTCGGAGGGTGCTGTGGTTTGCAGGTGGGTCGACTCTAAGGAAGTGGGCTGGAGGTGGGAACCTGCCTAGCAGGAGCTGTGGAGATCCCGTTCTTCACAGCTCTTCCCTCTCAGCTGCTCCACCATTATCTAGGGTGCACCAGGCTTTACTTACCTGTAGGAGGGCCACGTTGGATCGGGACATTGTGGTACCACGCAGGGGAGAATGGGCGGTAGAGGTCCGAGGGGCCGCTGGTCAGGTGGCACGTCCTGCTACCTTGTTCCCTCAGCAGCAGCATACTCCAGCCGTGGGACCCAGGCCTGCTGAGGCTCCAGGGGTGCGACACCCGGCGGATGTCACAGAGGCCTCAGGTAACAGACTAGGCGTTTCTTAACCCCTTCTTGCCTTGTCGTTGAACAGTCCTTTTCCCTCTCAGCATAGTTTACATGACGGTGTTGCGTCTGCTGAGTTCTACAGCCGCTTGTTGCCATTATAAACGTAGCTGTACCCGTAGGTTTCAGATTCTTTGCCCTGTTAGTTGATTGAGGAATGTTTTGTAGCGTTCCCTGTGCTTCCGGAGGTCGCCCTTGATGAGACACTTTTTGATACGTTAAGTGTGTGTCTGTGAATCCCAACCTCCCACTTCACCCTTGCCCCCGGTCTCCAATTTCCCCCTCTGAACTCCACGCTTCTTTCTTCCCTCTGTGAACCCTGTGTTTCCTTTGTATCCCTATTTAGACTGCACATATAAGAGATATCCTGCGATATGTGTCTGCTGTCTCTACCAGAATTAGTGAGATCATCTACTGCTGCACCCACGGCTGCTGCAGATGGTATGAGTTCATTTGGTTCTGTGGACGAGTGGTAGTCGAGGAGTGTAGGTAGCAGAACACCTTTCTCCATTCACCCCTCGTCTCGATATTTCGTGCGTTTGCGTGTCTTGGCTGTGGTAAAGGGTAACCACAACGACCGCATGGGGTGCAAGTGCTTCCTTCCAATGATGCTAGTCTCTGGTTATCCGACCTGCAGCGGGGTTGCCCAATCTCGTGGTCCCTCCAGTGTTTAGTCTGGTAAGGAACTTGCCTACTGATCTTCCTACCGGCTGTTACCAATTTACATGCCAGCCACAGCAGTAGTAGGCTTCTCTGTTGGGCATGCCCTCTTGAGCACTTACGCTTTTAGGGTTTGTGAGGACTGCAGCCAGGGAAAACCCTCGTCTAGCTTCCCTTGCACTCTCTAATCAAGACAGATGCTGAGGCATCTTTTCATTTGAATGTGCTGTTTTCTAAAACGCGCGTGAGTACCACTGAGGTCTTGTAAGGTTTCTGCCTGAGAGTCGGGCCTGATTTGAATTCGTTTCAGATTACCTAGCCCAGGATATTTCTTGAGGGCAGGGTTGTGGTTTGCAAAGCCGCCGGCCGCAGGCCTTGTGAATGATAGGGAGCCCTTCGGCACAGTTTGTAAGGTTGTTACGGCAGTGTGCCACAAGGCGGCAGCACTGCTCCGTTTTCTCTCCGGTAACTTGGGGAAACAAAGCCTTAGCGGGGGTCCCGGTGTGGTTTGGAAATGGGGAGTCGAACGTGGCTAAGCACACACCCCAGGGCTTGCGTATGCTCGCCTCCTGCCCCTTAACCTGCACTGCCCCACCCCAGGCATATCGCAAGACTTGCAAGTGGGCTACTCGGAGGGTGCCGTGGTTCGCAGGTGGGTCGACTCTAAGGAAGTGGGCTAGAGGTGGCAACCTGCCTAGCAGGAGCTATGGAGATCCCGTTTCCTCACAGCTCTTCCCTCTCAGCTGCTCCACCATCATCTGGGTGCACCAGGCTTTGCTTACCTGTAGGAGGGGCCACGTTGGATCGGGATATTGTGGTACCACGCAGGGGAGAATGGGCGGTAGAGGTCCGAGGGGCCGCTGGTCAGGTGGCACGTCCTGCTACCTGTTTCCCTCTGCAGCAGCATACTCCAGCCGTGGGACCCAGTCCTGCTGAGGCTCCAGGGGTGTGACATCCACCGGTGTCACAGAGGCCTCAGGTAACAGACTAGGCGTTTCTTAACCCCTTCTTTGCCTTGTCGTTGAACAGTCCTTTTCCCTCTCAGCATAGTTTACATACGGTGTTGCGTCTGCTGAGTTCTACAGCCGCTTGTTGCCATTATAAACGTAGCTGTACCCGTAGGGTTTCAGATTCTTTGCCCTGTTAGTTGATTGAGGAATGTTTTGTAGCGTTCCCTGTGCTTCCGGAGGGTCGCCCTTGATGAGCACTTTTTGATACGTTAAGTGTGTGTCTGTGAATCCCAACCTCCCACTTCACCCTTCCCCGGTCTCCAATTTCCCCCTCTGAGAAACTCCACGCTTCTTTCTTCCCTCTGTGAACCCTGTGTTTCCTTTGTATCCCTATTTAGACTGCACATATAAGAGATATCCTGCGATATGTGTCTTGCTGTCTCTACCAGAATTAGTGAGATCATCTACTGCTGCACCCACGCTGCTGCAAATGGTATGAGTTCATTTGGTTCTGTGGACGAGTGGTAGTCGAGGGAGTGTAGGTAGCAGAACACCTTTCTCCATTCACCCCTCGTTCGATATTTCGTGCGTTTGCGTGTCTTGGCTGTGGTAAAGGGTACCACAACGACCGCAGGGGTGCAAGTGCTTCCTTCCAATGATGCTAGTCTCTGGTTATCCGACCTGCAGCGGGGTTGCCCAATCTCGTGGTCCCTCCAGTGTTTAGTCTGGTAAGGAACTTGCCTACTGATCTTCCTACCGGCTGTTACCAATTTACAATGCCAGCCACAGCAGTAGTAGGCTTCTCTGTTGGGCATGCCCTCTTGAGCACTTACGCTTTTAGGGTTTGTGAGGACTGCAGCCAGGGAAACCCTCGTCTAGCTTCCCTTGCACTCTCTAATCAAGACAGATGCTGAGCATCTTTTCATTTGAATGTGCTGTTTTCTAAAACGCGCGTGAGTACCACTGAGGTCTTGTAAGGTTTCTGCCTGAGAGTCGGGCCTGATTTGAATTCGTTTCAGATTACCTAGCCCAGGATATTTCTTGAGGGCAGGGTTGTGTTTGCAAAGCCGCCGGCCGCAGGCCTTTTGAATGATAGGAGCCCTTCGGCACAGTTTGTAAGGTTGTTACGGCAGTGTGCCACAAGGCGGCAGCACTGCTCCGTTTTCTCTCCGGTAACTTGGGGAAACAAAGCCTTAGCGGGGGTCCCGGTGTTGGTTTGGAAATGGGGAGTCGAACGTGGCTAAGCACACACCCCAGGGCTTGCGTATGCTCGCCTCCTGCCCCTTAACCTGCACTGCCCCACCCCAGGCATATCGCAAGACTTGCAAGTGGGCTACTCGGAGGGTGCCGTGGTTCGCAGGTGGGTCGACTCTAAGGAAGTGGGCTAGAGGTGGCAACCTGCCTAGCAGGAGCTATGGAGATCCCGTTTCCTCACAGCTCTTCCCTCTCAGCTGCTCCACCATCATCTGGGTGCACCAGGCTTTGCTTACCTGTAGGAGGGCCACGTTGGATCGGGATATTGTGGTACCACGCAGGGGAGAATGGGCGGTAGAGGTCCGAGGGGCCGCTGGTCAGGTGGCACGTCCTGCTACCTTGTTCCCTCTGCAGCAGCATACTCCAGCCGTGGGACTCAGTCCTGCTGAGGCTCCAGGGGTGTGACACCAGCGATGTCACAGAGGCCTGAGGTAACAGACTAGGCGTTTCTTAACCCCTTCTTTGCCTTGTCGTTGAACAGTCCTTTTCCCTCTCAGCATAGTTTACATACAGTGTTGCGTCTGCTGAGTTCTACAGCCGCTTGTTGCCATTATAAACGTAGCTGTACCCGTAGGGTTTCAGATTCTTTGCCCTGTTAGTTGATTGAGGAATGTTTTGTAGCGTTCCCTGTGCTTCCGGAGGGTCGCCCTTGATGAGCACTTTTTGATACGTTAAGTGTGTGTCTGTGAATCCCAACCTCCCACTTCACCCTTCCCCGGTCTCCAATTTCCCCCTCTGAGAACTCCACGCTTCTTTCTTCCCTCTGTGAACCCTGTGTTTCCTTTGTATCCCTATTTAGACTGCACATATAAGAGATATCCTGCGATATGTGTCTTGCTGTCTCTACCAGAATTAGTGAGATCATCTACTGCTGCACCCACGCTGCTGCAAATGGTATGAGTTCATTTGGTTCTGTGGACGAGTGGTAGTCGAGGGAGTGTAGGTAGCAGAACACCTTTCTCCATTCACCCCTCGTTCGATATTTCGTGCGTTTGCGTGTCTTGGCTGTGGTAAAGGGTACCACAACGACCGCATGGGGTGCAAGTGCTTCCTTCCAATGATGCTAGTCTCTGGTTATCCGACCTGCAGCGGGGTTGCCCAATCTCGTGGTCCCTCCAGTGTTTAGTCTGGTAAGGAACTTGCCTACTGATCTTCCTACCGGCTGTACCAATTTACAATGCCAGCCACAGCAGTAGTAGGCTTCTCTGTTGGGCATGCCCTCTTGAGCACTTACGCTTTTAGGGTTTGTGAGGACTGCAGCCAGGGAAACCCTCGTCTAGCTTCCCTTGCACTCTCTAATCAAGACAGATGCTGAGCATCTTTTCATTTGAATGTGCTGTTTTCTAAAACGCGCGTGAGTACCACTGAGGTCTTGTAAGGTTTCTGCCTGAGAGTCGGGCCTGATTTGAATTCGTTTCAGATTACCTAGCCCAGGATATTTCTTGAGGGCAGGGTTGTGTTTGCAAAGCCGCCGGCCGCAGGCCTTGTGAATGATAGGAGCCCTTCGGCACAGTTTGTAAGGTTGTTACGGCAGTGTGCCACAAGGCGGCAGCACTGCTCCGTTTTCTCTCCGGTAACTTGGGGAAACAAAGCCTTAGCGGGGGTCCCGGTGTTGGTTTGGAAATGGGAGTCGAACGTGGCTAAGCACACACCCCAGGGCTTGCGTATGCTCGCCTCCTGCCCCTTAACCTGCACTGCCCCACCCCAGGCATATCGCAAGACTTGCAAGTGGGCTACTCGGAGGGTGCCGTGGTTCGCAGGTGGGTCGACTCTAAGGAAGTGGGCTGGAGGTGGGAACCTGCCTAGCAGGAGCTGTGGAGATCCCGTTCTTCACAGCTCTTCCCTCTCAGCTGCTCCACCATCATCTGGGTGCACCAGGCTTTGACTTACCTGTAGGAGGGCCACGTTGGATCGGGATATTGTGGTACCACGCAGGGGAGAATGGGCGGTAGAGGTCCGAGGGGCCGCTGGTCAGGTGGCACGTCCTGCTACCTTGTTCCCTCTGCAGCAGCATACTCCAGCCGTGGGACTCAGTCCTGCTGAGGCTCCAGGGGTGTGACACCAGCCGATGTCACAGAGGCCTGAGGTAACAGACTAGGCGTTTCTTAACCCCTTCTTTGCCTTGTCGTTGAACAGTCCTTTTCCCTCTCAGCATAGTTTACATACAGTGTTGCGTCTGCTGAGTTCTACAGCCGCTTGTTGCCATTATAAACGTAGCTGTACCCGTAGGGTTTCAGATTCTTTGCCCTGTTAGTTGATTGAGGAATGTTTTGTAGCGTTCCCTGTGCTTTCGGGGGGGTCGCCCTTGATGAGCACTTTTTGATACGTGAAGTGTGTGTCTGTGAATCCCAACCTCCCACTTCACCCTTCCCCGGTCTCCAATTTCCCCCTCTGAAACTCCACGCTTCTTTCTTCCCTCTGTGAACCCTGTGTTTCCTTTGTATCCCTATTTAGACTGCACATATAAGAGATATCCTGCGATATGTGTCTTGCTGTCTCTACCAGAATTAGTGAGATCATCTACTGCTGCACCCACGCTGCTGCAAATGGTATGAGTTCATTTGGTTCTGTGGACGAGTGGTAGTCGAGGGAGTGTAGGTAGCAGAACACCTTTCTCCATTCACCCCTCGTTCGATATTTCGTGCGTTTGCGTGTCTTGGCTGTGGTAAAGGGTACCACAACGACCCCTGGGTGCAAGTGCTTCCTTCCAATGATGCTAGTCTCTGGTTATCCGACCTGCAGCGGGGTTGCCCAATCTCGTGGTCCCTCCAGTGTTTAGTCTGGTAAGGAACTTGCCTACTGATCTTCCTACCGGCTGTTACCAATTTACAATGCCAGCCACAGCAGTAGTAGGCTTCTCTGTTGGGCATGCCCTCTTGAGCACTTACGCTTTTAGGGTTTGTGAGGACTGCAGCCAGGGAAACCCTCGTCTAGCTTCCCTTGCACTCTCTAATCAAGACAGATGCTGAGCATCTTTTCATTTGAATGTGCTGTTTTCTAAAACGCGCGTGAGTACCACTGAGGTCTTGTAAGGTTTCTGCCTGAGAGTCGGGCCTGATTTGAATTCGTTTCAGATTACCTAGCCCAGGATATTTCTTGAGGGCAGGGTTGTGTTTGCAAAGCCGCCGGCCGCAGGCCTTGTGAATGATAGGAGCCCTTCGGCACAGTTTGTAAGGTTGTTACGGCAGTGTGCCACAAGGCGGCAGCACTGCTCCGTTTTCTCTCCGGTAACTTGGGGAAACAAAGCCTTAGCGGGGGTCCCGGTGTTGGTTTGGAAATGGGGAGTCGAACGTGGCTAAGCACACACCCCAGGGCTTGCGTATGCTCGCCTCCTGCCCCTTAACCTGCACTGCCCCACCCCAGGCATATCGCAAGACTTGCAAGTGGGGCTACTCGGAGGGTGCCGTGGTTTCGCAGGTGGGTCGACTCTAAGGAAGTGGGCTAGAGGTGGGCAACCTGCCTAGCAGGAGCTGTGGAGATCCCGTTTCCTTCACAGCTCTTCCCTCTCAGCTGCTCCACCATCATCTGGGTGCACCAGGCTTTAGCTTACCTGTAGGAGGGCCACGTTGGATCGGGACATTGTGGTACCACGCAGGGGAGAATGGGCGGTAGAGGTCCGAGGGGCCGCTGGTCAGGTGGCACGTCCTGCTACCTTGTTCCCTCAGCAGCAGCATACTCCAGCCGTGGGACCCAGGCCTGCTGAGGCTCCAGGGGTGTGACACCAGGCCGGATTTCACAGAGGCCTCAGGTAACAGACTAGGCGTTTCTTAACCCCTTCTTTGCCTTGTCGTTGAACAGTCCTTTTCCCTCTCAGCATAGTTTACATACAGTGTTGCGTCTGCTGAGTTCTACAGCCGCTTGTTGCCATTATAAACGTAGCTGTACCCGTAGGGTTTCAGATTCTTTGCCCTGTTAGTTGATTGAGGAATGTTTTGTAGCGTTCCCTGTGCTTCCGGAGGGTCGCCCTTGATGAGCACTTTTTGATACGTTAAGTGTGTGTCTGTGAATCCCAACCTCCCACTTCACCCTTCCCCGGTCTCCAATTTCCCCCTCTGAGAACTCCACGCTTCTTTCTTCCCTCTGTGAACCCTGTGTTTCCTTTGTATCCCTATTTAGACTGCACATATAAGAGATATCCTGCGATATGTGTCTTGCTGTCTCTACCAGAATTAGTGAGATCATCTACTGCTGCACCCACGCTGCTGCAAATGGTATGAGTTCATTTGGTTCTGTGGACGAGTGGTAGTCGAGGGAGTGTAGGTAGCAGAACACCTTTCTCCATTCACCCCTCGTTCGATATTTCGTGCGTTTGCGTGTCTTGGCTGTGGTAAAGGGTACCACAACGACCGCATGGGGTGCAAGTGCTTCCTTCCAATGATGCTAGTCTCTGGTTATCCGACCTGCAGCGGGTTGCCCAATCTCGTGGTCCCTCCAGTGTTTAGTCTGGTAAGGAACTTGCCTACTGATCTTCCTACCGGCTGTTACCAATTTACAATGCCAGCCACAGCAGTAGTAGGCTTCTCTGTTGGGCATGCCCTCTTGAGCACTTACGCTTTTAGGGTTTGTGAGGACTGCAGCCAGGGAAACCCTCGTCTAGCTTCCCTTGCACTCTCTAATCAAGACAGATGCTGAGCATCTTTTCATTTGAATGTGCTGTTTTCTAAAACGCGCGTGAGTACCACTGAGGTCTTGTAAGGTTTCTGCCTGAGAGTCGGGCCTGATTTGAATTCGTTTCAGATTACCTAGCCCAGGATATTTCTTGAGGGCAGGGTTGTGTTTGCAAAGCCGCCGGCCGCAGGCCTTGTGAATGATAGGAGCCCTTCGCACAGTTTGTAAGGTTGTTACGGCAGTGTGCCACAAGGCGGCAGCACTGCTCCGTTTTCTCTCCGGTAACTTGGGGAAACAAAGCCTTAGCGGGGGTCCCGGTGTTGGTTTGGAAATGGGGAGTCGAACGTGGCTAAGCACACACCCCAGGGCTTGCGTATGCTCGCCTCCTGCCCCTTAACCTGCACTGCCCCACCCCAGGCATATCGGAAGACTTGCAAGTGGGGTACTCGGAGGGTGCCTGTGGTTTCGCAGGTGGGTCGACTCTAAGGAAGTGGGCTGGAGGTGGGAACCTGCCTAGCAGGAGCTGTGGAGATCCCGTTCTTCACAGCTCTTCCCTCTCAGCTGCTCCACCATCATCTGGGTGCACCAGGCTTTACTTACCTGTAGGAGGGCCACGTTGGATCGGGACATTGTGGTACCACGCAGGGGAGAATGGGCGGTAGAGGTCCGAGGGGCCGCTGGTCAGGTGGCACGTCCTGCTACCTTGTTCCCTCAGCAGCAGCATACTCCAGCCGTGGGACCCAGGCCTGCTGAGGCTCCAGGGGTGCGACACCGGCGGATTTCACAGAGGCCTCAGGTAACAGACTAGGCGTTTCTTAACCCCTTCTTTGCCTTGTCGTTGAACAGTCCTTTTCCCTCTCAGCATAGTTTACATACAGTGTTGCGTCTGCCTGAGTTCTACAGCCGCTTGTTGCCATTATAAACGTAGCTGTACCCGTAGGGTTTCAGATTCTTTGCCCTGTTAGTTGATTGAGGAATGTTTTGTAGCGTTCCCTGTGCTTCCGGAGGGTCGCCCTTGATGAGCACTTTTTGATACGTTAAGTGTGTGTCTGTGAATCCCAACCTCCCACTTCACCCTTCCCCGGTCTCCAATTTCCCCCTCTGAAACTCCACGCTTCTTTCTTCCCTCTGTGAACCCTGTGTTTCCTTTGTATCCCTATTTAGACTGCACATATAAGAGATATCCTGCGATATGTGTCTTGCTGTCTCTACCAGAATTAGTGAGATCATCTACTGCTGCACCCACGCTGCTGCAAATGGTATGAGTTCATTTGGTTCTGTGGACGAGTGGTAGTCGAGGGAGTGTAGGTAGCAGAACACCTTTCTCCATTCACCCCTCGTTCGATATTTCGTGCGTTTGCGTGTCTTGGCTGTGGTAAAGGGTAACACAACGACCGCAGGGGTGCAAGTGCTTCCTTCCAATGATGCTAGTCTCTGGTTATCCGACCTGCAGCGGGGTTGCCCAATCTCGTGGTCCCTCCAGTGTTTAGTCTGGTAAGGAACTTGCCTACTGATCTTCCTACCGGCTGTTACCAATTTACAATGCCAGCCACAGCAGTAGTAGGCTTCTCTGTTGGGCATGCCCTCTTGAGCACTTACGCTTTTAGGGTTTGTGAGGACTGCAGCCAGGGAAACCCTCGTCTAGCTTCCCTTGCACTCTCTAATCAAGACAGATGCTGAGCATCTTTTCATTTGAATGTGCTGTTTTCTAAAACGCGCGTGAGTACCACTGAGGTCTTGTAAGGTTTCTGCCTGAGAGTCGGGCCCTGATTTGAATTCGTTTCAGATTACCTAGCCCAGGATATTTCTTGAGGGCAGGGTTGTGTTTGCAAAGCCGCCGGCCGCAGGCCTTGTGAATGATAGGAGCCCTTCGGCACAGTTTGTAAGGTTGTTACGGCAGTGTGCCACAAGGCGGCAGCACTGCTCCGTTTTCTCTCCGGTAACTTGGGGAAACAAAGCCTTAGCGGGGGTCCCGGTGTTGGTTTGGAAATGGGGAGTCGAACGTGGCTAAGCACACACCCCAGGGCTTGCGTATGCTCGCCTCCTGCCCCTTAACCTGCACTGCCCCACCCCAGGCATATCGCAAGACTTGCAAGTGGGCTACTCGGAGGGTGCCGTGGTTCGCAGGTGGGTCGACTCTAAGGAAGTGGGCTAGAGGTGGCAACCTGCCTAGCAGGAGCTATGGAGATCCCGTTTCCTCACAGCTCTTCCCTCTCAGCTGCTCCACCATCATCTGGGTGCACCAGGCTTTGCTTACCTGTAGGAGGGCCACGTTGGATCGGGATATTGTGGTACCACGCAGGGGAGAATGGGCGGTAGAGGTCCGAGGGGCCGCTGGTCAGGTGGCACGTCCTGCTACCTTGTTCCCTCTGCAGCAGCATACTCCAGCCGTGGGACTCAGTCCTGCTGAGGCTCCAGGGGTGTGACACCAGCCGATGTCACAGAGGCCTGAGGTAACAGACTAGGCGTTTCTTAACCCCTTCTTTGCCTTGTCGTTGAACAGTCCTTTTCCCTCTCAGCATAGTTTACATACAGTGTTGCGTCTGCTGAGTTCTACAGCCGCTTGTTGCCATTATAAACGTAGCTGTACCCGTAGGGTTTCAGATTCTTTGCCCTGTTAGTTGATTGAGGAATGTTTTGTAGCGTTCCCTGTGCTTCCGGAGGGTCGCCCTTGATGAGCACTTTTTGATACGTTAAGTGTGTGTCTGTGAATCCCAACCTCCCACTTCACCCTTCCCCGGTCTCCAATTTCCCCCTCTGAGAACTCCACGCTTCTTTCTTCCCTCTGTGAACCCTGTGTTTCCTTTGTATCCCTATTTAGACTGCACATATAAGAGATATCCTGCGATATGTGTCTTGCTGTCTCTACCAGAATTAGTGAGATCATCTACTGCTGCACCCACGCTGCTGCAAATGGTATGAGTTCATTTGGTTCTGTGGACGAGTGGTAGTCGAGGGAGTGTAGGTAGCAGAACACCTTTCTCCATTCACCCCTCGTTCGATATTTCGTGCGTTTGCGTGTCTTGGCTGTGGTAAAGGGTACCACAACGACCGCTGGGGTGCAAGTGCTTCCTTCCAATGATGCTAGTCTCTGGTTATCCGACCTGCAGCGGGGTTGCCCAATCTCGTGGTCCCTCCAGTGTTTAGTCTGGTAAGGACCTTGCCTACTGATCTTCCTACCGGCTGTAACAATTTACAATGCCAGCCACAGCAATAGTAGGCTTCTCTGTTGGGCATGCCCTCTTGAGCACTTACGCTTTTAGGGTTTGTGAGGACTGCAGCCAGGGAAACCCTCGTCTAGCTTCCCTTGCACTCTCTAATCAAGACAGATGCTGAGCATCTTTTCATTTGAATGTGCTGTTTTCTAAAACGCGCGTGAGTACCACTGAGGTCTTGTAAGGTTTCTGCCTGAGAGTCGGGCCTGATTTGAATTCGTTTCAGATTACCTAGCCCAGGATATTTCTTGAGGGCAGGGTTGTGTTTGCAAAGCCGCCGGCCGCAGGCCTTTTGAATGATAGGAGCCCTTCGGCACAGTTTGTAAGGTTGTTACGGCAGTGTGCCACAAGGCGGCAGCACTGCTCCGTTTTCTCTCCGGTAACTTGGGGAAACAAAGCCTTAGCGGGGGTCCCGGTGTTGGTTTGGAAATGGGGAGTCGAACGTGGCTAAGCACACACCCCAGGGCTTGCGTATGCTCGCCTCCTGCCCCTTAACCTGCACTGCCCCACCCCAGGCATATCGCAAGACTTGCAAGTGGGGCTACTCGGAGGGTGCCTGTGGTTTCGCAGGTGGGTCGACTCTAAGGAAGTGGGCTAGAGGTGGGCAACCTGCCTAGCAGGAGCTAGTGGAGATCCCGTTTCCTCACAGCTCTTCCCTCTCAGCTGCTCCACCATCATCTGGGTGCACCAGGCTTTACTTACCTGTAGGAGGGCCACGTTGGATCGGGACTATTGTGGTACCACGCAGGGGAGAATGGGCGGTAGAGGTCCGAGGGGCCGCTGGTCAGGTGGCACGTCCTGCTACCTTGTTCCCTCTGCAGCAGCATACTCCAGCCGTGGGACTCAGTCCTGCTGAGGCTCCAGGGGTGTGACACCAGCCGGATGTCACAGAGGCCTGAGGTAACAGACTAGGCGTTTCTTAACCCCTTCTTTGCCTTGTCGTTGAACAGTCCTTTTCCCTCTCAGCATAGTTTACATACAGTGTTGCGTCTGCTGAGTTCTACAGCCGCTTGTTGCCATTATAAACGTAGCTGTACCCGTAGGGTTTCAGATTCTTTGCCCTGTTAGTTGATTGAGGAATGTTTTGTAGCGTTCCCTGTGCTTCCGGAGGGTCGCCCTTGATGAGCACTTTTTGATACGTTAAGTGTGTGTCTGTGAATCCCAACCTCCCACTTCACCCTTCCCCGGTCTCCAATTTCCCCCTCTGAGAACTCCACGCTTCTTTCTTCCCTCTGTGAACCCTGTGTTTCCTTTGTATCCCTATTTAGACTGCACATATAAGAGATATCCTGCGATATGTGTCTTGCTGTCTCTACCAGAATTAGTGAGATCATCTACTGCCTGCACCCACGCTGCTGCAAATGGTATGAGTTCATTTGGTTCTGTGGACGAGTGGTAGTCGAGGGAGTGTAGGTAGCAGAACACCTTTCTCCATTCACCCCTCGTTCGATATTTCGTGCGTTTGCGTGTCTTGGCTGTGGTAAGGGTACCACAACGACCGCTGGGGTGCAAGTGCTTCCTTCCAATGATGCTAGTCTCTGGTTATCCGACCTGCAGCGGGGTTGCCCAATCTCGTGGTCCCTCCAGTGTTTAGTCTGGTAAGGACCTTGCCTACTGATCTTCCTACCGGCTGTAACAATTTACAATGCCAGCCACAGCAATAGTAGGCTTCTCTGTTGGGCATGCCCTCTTGAGCACTTACGCTTTTAGGGTTTGTGAGGACTGCAGCCAGGGAACCCTCGTCTAGCTTCCCTTGCACTCCTCTAATCAGACAGATGCTGAGCATCTTTTCATTTGAATGTGCTGTTTTCTAAAACGCGTGAGTACCACTGAGGGTAAGGTTTCTGCCCAGTAGGCCTTTCTACTTTGCAGTGCTTTAGAGGAAAATTGTTTCCCTGGCTGCAGTCCTCACAAACCCTAAAAGGTAAGTGCTCAAGAGGGCATGCCCAACAGAGAAGCTACTACTGCTGTGGCTGGCATTGTAAATTGGTAACAGCCGGTAGAAGATCAGTAGGCAAGTTCCTTACCAGACTAAACACTGGAGGGACCACGAGATTGGGCAACCCCGCTGCAGGTCGGATAACCAGAGACTAGCATCATTGGAAGGAAGCACTTGCACCCCAGCGGTCGTTGTGGTACCCTTTACCACAGCCAAGACACGCAAACGCACGAAATATCGAACGAGGGGTGAATGGAGAAGGTGTTCTGCTACCTACACTCCCTCGACTACCACTCGTCCACAGAACCAAATGAACTCATACCATTTGCAGCAGCGTGGGTGCAGCAGTAGATGATCTCACTAATTCTGGTAGAGACAGCAAGACACATATCGCAGGATATCTCTTATATGTGCAGTCTAAATAGGGATACAAAGGAAACACAGGGTTCACAGAGGGAAGAAAGAAGCGTGGAGTTCTCAGAGGGGGAAATTGGAGACCGGGAAGGGTGAAGTGGGAGGTTGGGATTCACAGACACACACTTAACGTATCAAAAAGTGCTCATCAAGGGCGACCCTCCGGAAGCACAGGGAACGCTACAAAACATTCCTCAATCAACTAACAGGGCAAAGAATCTGAAACCCTACGGGTACAGCTACGTTTATAATGGCAACAAGCGGCTGTAGAACTCAGCAGACGCAACACTGTATGTAAACTATGCTGAGAGGGAAAAGGACTGTTCAACGACAAGGCAAAGAAGGGGTTAAGAAACGCCTAGTCTGTTACCTCAGGCCTCTGTGACATCGGCTGGTGTCACACCCCTGGAGCCTCAGCAGGACTGAGGTCCCACGGCTGGAGTATGCTGCTGCAGAGGGAACAAGGTAGCAGGACGTGCCACCTGACCAGCGGCCCCTCGGACCTCTACCGCCCATTCTCCCCTGCGTGGTACCACAATATCCCGATCCAACGTGGCCCTCCTACAGGTAAGCAAAGCCTGGTGCACCCAGATGATGGTGGAGCAGCTGAGAGGGAAGAGCTGTGAGGAAACGGGATCTCCATAGCTCCTGCTAGGCAGGTTGCCACCTCTAGCCCACTTCCTTAGAGTCGACCCACCTGCGAACCACGGCACCCTCCGAGTAGCCCACTTGCAAGTCTTGCGATATGCCTGGGGTGGGGCAGTGCAGGTTAAGGGGCAGGAGGCGAGCATACGCAAGCCCTGGGGTGTGTGCTTAGCCACGTTCGACTCCCCATTTCCAAACCAACACCGGGACCCCCGCTAAGGCTTTGTTTCCCCAAGTTACCGGAGAGAAAACGGAGCAGTGCTGCCGCCTTGTGGCACACTGCCGTAACAACCTTACAAACTGTGCCGAAGGGCTCCTATCATTCACAAGGCCTGCGGCCGGCGGCTTTGCAAACACAACCCTGCCCTCAAGAAATATCCTGGGCTAGGTAATCTGAAACGAATTCAAATCAGGGCCCGACTCTCAGGCAGAAACCTTACAAGACCTCAGTGGTACTCACGCGCGTTTTAGAAAACAGCACATTCAAATGAAAAGATGCTCAGCATCTGTCTTGATTAGAGAGTGCAAGGGAAGCTAGACGAGGGTTTCCCTGGCTGCAGTCCTCACAAACCCTAAAAGCGTAAGTGCTCAAGAGGGCATGCCCAACAGAGAAGCCTACTATTGCTGTGGCTGGCATTGTAAATTGTTACAGCCGGTAGGAAGATCAGTAGGCAAGGTCCTTACCAGACTAAACACTGGAGGGACCACGAGATTGGGCAACCCCGCTGCAGGTCGGATAACCAGAGACTAGCATCATTGGAAGGAAGCACTTGCACCCCAGCGGTCGTTGTGGTACCCTTTACCACAGCCAAGACACGCAAACGCACGAAATATCGAACGAGGGGTGAATGGAGAAAGGTGTTCTGCTACCTACACTCCCTCGACTACCACTCGTCCACAGAACCAAATGAACTCATACCATTTGCAGCAGCGTGGGTGCAGCAGTAGATGATCTCACTAATTCTGGTAGAGACAGCAAGACACATATCGCAGGATATCTCTTATATGTGCAGTCTAAATAGGGATACAAAGGAAACACAGGGTTCACAGAGGGAAGAAAGAAGCGTGGAGCTTCAGAGGGGGAAATTGGAGACCGGGGAAGGGTGAAGTGGGAGGTTGGGATTCACAGACACACACTTAACGTATCAAAAAGTGCTCATCAAGGGCGACCCTCCGGAAGCACAGGGAACGCTACAAAACATTCCTCAATCAACTAACAGGGCAAAGAATCTGAAACCCTACGGGTACAGCTACGTTTATAATGGCAACAAGCGGCTGTAGAACTCAGCAGACGCAACACTGTATGTAAACTATGCTGAGAGGGAAAAGGACTGTTCAACGACAAGGCAAAGAAGGGGTTAAGAAACGCCTAGTCTGTTACCTCAGGCCTCTGTGACATCGGCTGGTGTCACACCCCTGGAGCCTCAGCAGGACTGAGTCCCACGGCTGGAGTATGCTGCTGCAGAGGGAACAAGGTAGCAGGACGTGCCACCTGACCAGCGGCCCCTCGGACCTCTACCGCCCATTCTCCCCTGCGTGGTACCACAATATCCCGATCCAACGTGGCCCTCCTACAGGTAAGCAAAGCCTGGTGCACCCAGATGATGGTGGAGCAGCTGAGAGGGAAGAGCTGTGAGGAAACGGGATCTCCATAGCTCCTGCTAGGCAGGTTGCCACCTCTAGCCCACTTCCTTAGAGTCGACCCACCTGCGAACCACGGCACCCTCCGAGTAGCCCACTTGCAAGTCTTGCGATATGCCTGGGGTGGGGCAGTGCAGGTTAAGGGGCAGGAGGCGAGCATACGCAAGCCCTGGGGTGTGTGCTTAGCCACGTTCGACTCCCCATTTCCAAACCAACACCGGGACCCCCGCTAAGGCTTTGTTTCCCCAAGTTACCGGAGAGAAAACGGAGCAGTGCTGCCGCCTTGTGGCACACTGCCGTAACAACCTTACAAACTGTGCCGAAGGGCTCCTATCATTCACAAGGCCTGCGGCCGGCGGCTTTGCAAACACAACCCTGCCCTCAAGAAATATCCTGGGCTAGGTAATCTGAAACGAATTCAAATCAGGCCCGACTCTCAGGCAGAAACCTTACAAGACCTCAGTGGTACTCACGCGCGTTTTAGAAAACAGCACATTCAAATGAAAAGATGCTCAGCATCTGTCTTGATTAGAGAGTGCAAGGGAAGCTAGACGAGGGTTTCCCTGGCTGCAGTCCTCACAAACCCTAAAAGCGTAAGTGCTCAAGAGGGCATGCCCAACAGAGAAGCCTACTACTGCTGTGGCTGGCATTGTAAATTGGTAACAGCCGGTAGGAAGATCAGTAGGCAAGTTCCTTACCAGACTAAACACTGGAGGGACCACGAGATTGGGCAACCCCGCTGCAGGTCGGATAACCAGAGACTAGCATCATTGGAAGGAAGCACTTGCACCCCTGGGTCGTTGTGGTACCCTTTACCACAGCCAAGACACGCAAACGCACGAAATATCGAACGAGGGGTGAATGGAGAAAGGTGTTCTGCTACCTACACTCCCTCGACTACCACTCGTCCACAGAACCAAATGAACTCATACCATTTGCAGCAGCGTGGGTGCAGCAGTAGATGATCTCACTAATTCTGGTAGAGACAGCAAGACACATATCGCAGGATATCTCTTATATGTGCAGTCTAAATAGGGATACAAAGGAAACACAGGGTTCACAGAGGGAAGAAAGAAGCGTGGAGTTTCAGAGGGGGAAATTGGAGACCGGGGAAGGGTGAAGTGGGAGGTTGGGATTCACAGACACACACTTAACGTATCAAAAAGTGCTCATCAAGGGCGACCCTCCGGAAGCACAGGGAACGCTACAAAACATTCCTCAATCAACTAACAGGGCAAAGAATCTGAAACCCTACGGGTACAGCTACGTTTATAATGGCAACAAGCGGCTGTAGAACTCAGCAGACGCAACACTGTATGTAAACTATGCTGAGAGGGAAAAGGACTGTTCAACGACAAGGCAAAGAAGGGGTTAAGAAACGCCTAGTCTGTTACCTGAGGCCTCTGTGAAATCCGCCGGTGTCGCACCCCTGGAGCCTCAGCAGGCCTGGGTCCCACGGCTGGAGTATGCTGCTGCTGAGGGAACAAGGTAGCAGGACGTGCCACCTGACCAGCGGCCCCTCGGACCTCTACCGCCCATTCTCCCCTGCGTGGTACCACAATGTCCCGATCCAACGTGGCCCTCCTACAGGTAAGTAAAGCCTGGTGCACCCAGATGATGGTGGAGCAGCTGAGAGGGAAGAGCTGTGAAGAACGGGATCTCCACAGCTCCTGCTAGGCAGGTTCCCACCTCCAGCCCACTTCCTTAGAGTCGACCCACCTGCAAACCAAAGCACCCTCCGAGTACCCCACTTGCAAGTCTTCCGATATGCCTGGGGTGGGGCAGTGCAGGTTAAGGGGCAGGAGGCGAGCATACGCAAGCCCTGGGGTGTGTGCTTAGCCACGTTCGACTCCCCATTTCCAAACCAACACCGGGACCCCCGCTAAGGCTTTGTTTCCCCAAGTTACCGGAGAGAAAACGGAGCAGTGCTGCCGCCTTGTGGCACACTGCCGTAACAACCTTACAAACTGTGCCGAAGGGCTCCTATCATTCACAAGGCCTGCGGCCGGCGGCTTTGCAAACACAACCCTGCCCTCAAGAAATATCCTGGGCTAGGTAATCTGAAACGAATTCAAATCAGGGCCCGACTCTCAGGCAGAAACCTTACAAGACCTCAGTGGTACTCACGCGCGTTTTAGAAAACAGCACATTCAAATGAAAAGATGCTCAGCATCTGTCTTGATTAGAGAGTGCAAGGGAAGCTAGACGAGGGTTTCCCTGGCTGCAGTCCTCACAAACCCTAAAAGCGTAAGTGCTCAAGAGGGCATGCCCAACAGAGAAGCCTACTACTGCTGTGGCTGGCATTGTAAATTGGTAACAGCCGGTAGGAAGATCAGTAGGCAAGGTCCTTACCAGACTAAACACTGGAGGGACCACGAGATTGGGCAACCCCGCTGCAGGTCGGATAACCAGAGACTAGCATCATTGGAAGGAAGCACTTGCACCCCAGCGGTCGTTGTGGTACCCTTTACCACAGCCAAGACACGCAAACGCACGAAATATCGAACGAGGGGTGAATGGAGAAAGGTGTTCTGCTACCTACACTCCCTCGACTACCACTCGTCCACAGAACCAAATGAACTCATACCATTTGCAGCAGCGTGGGTGCAGCAGTAGATGATCTCACTAATTCTGGTAGAGACAGCAAGACACATATCGCAGGATATCTCTTATATGTGCAGTCTAAATAGGGATACAAAGGAAACACAGGGTTCACAGAGGGAAGAAAGAAGCGTGGAGTTCTCAGAGGGGGAAATTGGAGACCGGGGAAGGGTGAAGTGGGAGGTTGGGATTCACAGACACACACTTAACGTATCAAAAAGTGCTCATCAAGGGCGACCCTCCGGAAGCACAGGGAACGCTACAAAACATTCCTCAATCAACTAACAGGGCAAAGAATCTGAAACCCTACGGGTACAGCTACGTTTATAATGGCAACAAGCGGCTGTAGAACTCAGCAGACGCAACACTGTATGTAAACTATGCTGAGAGGGAAAAGGACTGTTCAACGACAAGGCAAAGAAGGGGTTAAGAAACGCCTAGTCTGTTACCTCAGGCCTCTGTGACATCGGCTGGTGTCACACCCCTGGAGCCTCAGCAGGACTGAGTCCCACGGCTGGAGTATGCTGCTGCAGAGGGAACAAGGTAGCAGGACGTGCCACCTGACCAGCGGCCCCTCGGACCTCTACCGCCCATTCTCCCCTGCGTGGTACCACAATATCCCGATCCAACGTGGCCCTCCTACAGGTAAGCAAAGCCTGGTGCACCCAGATGATGGTGGAGCAGCTGAGAGGGAAGAGCTGTGAGGAAACGGGATCTCCATAGCTCCTGCTAGGCAGGTTGCCACCTCTAGCCCACTTCCTTAGAGTCGACCCACCTGCGAACCACGGCACCCTCCGAGTAGCCCACTTGCAAGTCTTGCGATATGCCTGGGGTGGGGCAGTGCAGGTTAAGGGGCAGGAGGCGAGCATACGCAAGCCCTGGGGTGTGTGCTTAGCCACGTTCGACTCCCCATTTCCAAACCAACACCGGGACCCCCGCTAAGGCTTTGTTTCCCCAAGTTACCGGAGAGAAAACGGAGCAGTGCTGCCGCCTTGTGGCACACTGCCGTAACAACCTTACAAACTGTGCCGAAGGGCTCCTATCATTCACAAGGCCTGCGGCCGGCGGCTTTGCAAACACAACCCTGCCCTCAAGAAATATCCTGGGCTAGGTAATCTGAAACGAATTCAAATCAGGCCCGACTCTCAGGCAGAAACCTTACAAGACCTCAGTGGTACTCACGCGCGTTTTAGAAAACAGCACATTCAAATGAAAAGATGCTCAGCATCTGTCTTGATTAGAGAGTGCAAGGGAAGCTAGACGAGGGTTTCCCTGGCTGCAGTCCTCACAAACCCTAAAAGCGTAAGTGCTCAAGAGGGCATGCCCAACAGAGAAGCCTACTACTGCTGTGGCTGGCATTGTAAATTGGTAACAGCCGGTAGGAAGATCAGTAGGCAAGTTCCTTACCAGACTAAACACTGGAGGGACCACGAGATTGGGCAACCCCGCTGCAGGTCGGATAACCAGAGACTAGCATCATTGGAAGGAAGCACTTGCACCCCAGGGGTCGTTGTGGTACCCTTTACCACAGCCAAGACACGCAAACGCACGAAATATCGAACGAGGGGTGAATGGAGAAAGGTGTTCTGCTACCTACACTCCCTCGACTACCACTCGTCCACAGAACCAAATGAACTCATACCATTTGCAGCAGCGTGGGTGCAGCAGTAGATGATCTCACTAATTCTGGTAGAGACAGCAAGACACATATCGCAGGATATCTCTTATATGTGCAGTCTAAATAGGGATACAAAGGAAACACAGGGTTCACAGAGGGAAGAAAGAAGCGTGGAGTTCTCAGAGGGGGAAATTGGAGACCGGGGAAGGGTGAAGTGGGAGGTTGGGATTCACAGACACACACTTAACGTATCAAAAAGTGCTCATCAAGGGCGACCCTCCGGAAGCACAGGGAACGCTACAAAACATTCCTCAATCAACTAACAGGGCAAAGAATCTGAAACCCTACGGGTACAGCTACGTTTATAATGGCAACAAGCGGCTGTAGAACTCAGCAGACGCAACACTGTATGTAAACTATGCTGAGAGGGAAAAGGACTGTTCAACGACAAGGCAAAGAAGGGGTTAAGAAACGCCTAGTCTGTTACCTCAGGCCTCTGTGACATCGGCTGGTGTCACACCCCTGGAGCCTCAGCAGGCCTGGGTCCCACGGCTGGAGTATGCTGCTGCAGAGGGAACAAGGTAGCAGGACGTGCCACCTGACCAGCGGCCCCTCGGACCTCTACCGCCCATTCTCCCCTGCGTGGTACCACAATATCCCGATCCAACGTGGCCCTCCTACAGGTAAGCAAAGCCTGGTGCACCCAGATGATGGTGGAGCAGCTGAGAGGGAAGAGCTGTGAGGAAACGGGATCTCCATAGCTCCTGCTAGGCAGGTTGCCACCTCTAGCCCACTTCCTTAGAGTCGACCCACCTGCGAACCACGGCACCCTCCGAGTAGCCCACTTGCAAGTCTTGCGATATGCCTGGGGTGGGGCAGTGCAGGTTAAGGGGCAGGAGGCGAGCATACGCAAGCCCTGGGGTGTGTGCTTAGCCACGTTCGACTCCCCATTTCCAAACCAACACCGGGACCCCCGCTAAGGCTTTGTTTCCCCAAGTTACCGGAGAGAAAACGGAGCAGTGCTGCCGCCTTGTGGCACACTGCCGTAACAACCTTACAAACTGTGCCGAAGGGCTCCTATCATTCACAAGGCCTGCGGCCGGCGGCTTTGCAAACACAACCCTGCCCTCAAGAAATATCCTGGGCTAGGTAATCTGAAACGAATTCAAATCAGGGCCCGACTCTCAGGCAGAAACCTTACAAGACCTCAGTGGTACTCACGCGCGTTTTAGAAAACAGCACATTCAAATGAAAAGATGCTCAGCATCTGTCTTGATTAGAGAGTGCAAGGGAAGCTAGACGAGGGTTTCCCTGGCTGCAGTCCTCACAAACCCTAAAAGCGTAAGTGCTCAAGAGGGCATGCCCAACAGAGAAGCCTACTACTGCTGTGGCTGGCATTGTAAATTGGTAACAGCCGGTAGGAAGATCAGTAGGCAAGTTCCTTACCAGACTAAACACTGGAGGGACCACGAGATTGGGCAACCCCGCTGCAGGTCGGATAACCAGAGACTAGCATCATTGGAAGGAAGCACTTGCACCCCAGCGGTCGTTGTGGTACCCTTTACCACAGCCAAGACACGCAAACGCACGAAATATCGAACGAGGGGTGAATGGAGAAAGGTGTTCTGCTACCTACACTCCCTCGACTACCACTCGTCCACAGAACCAAATGAACTCATACCATTTGCAGCAGCGTGGGTGCAGCAGTAGATGATCTCACTAATTCTGGTAGAGACAGCAAGACACATATCGCAGGATATCTCTTATATGTGCAGTCTAAATAGGGATACAAAGGAAACACAGGGTTCACAGAGGGAAGAAAGAAGCGTGGAGTTCTCAGAGGGGGAAATTGGAGACCGGGGAAGGGTGAAGTGGGAGGTTGGGATTCACAGACACACACTTAACGTATCAAAAAGTGCTCATCAAGGGCGACCCTCCGGAAGCACAGGGAACGCTACAAAACATTCCTCAATCAACTAACAGGGCAAAGAATCTGAAACCCTACGGGTACAGCTACGTTTATAATGGCAACAAGCGGCTGTAGAACTCAGCAGACGCAACACTGTATGTAAACTATGCTGAGAGGGAAAAGGACTGTTCAACGACAAGGCAAAGAAGGGGTTAAGAAACGCCTAGTCTGTTACCTCAGGCCTCTGTGACATCGGCTGGTGTCACACCCCTGGAGCCTCAGCAGGACTGAGTCCCACGGCTGGAGTATGCTGCTGCAGAGGGAACAAGGTAGCAGGACGTGCCACCTGACCAGCGGCCCCTCGGACCTCTACCGCCCATTCTCCCCTGCGTGGTACCACAATGTCCCGATCCAACGTGGCCCTCCTACAGGTAAGTAAAGCCTGGTGCACCCAGATGATGGTGGAGCAGCTGAGAGGGAAGAGCTGTGAAGAAACGGGATCTCCATAGCTCCTGCTAGGCAGGTTGCCACCTCTAGCCCACTTCCTTAGAGTCGACCCACCTGCGAAACCACGGCACCCTCCGAGTAGCCCACTTGCAAGTCTTGCGATATGCCTGGGGTGGGGCAGTGCAGGTTAAGGGGCAGGAGGCGAGCATACGCAAGCCCTGGGTGTGTGCTTAGCCACGTTCGACTCCCCATTTCCAAACCAACACCGGGACCCCCGCTAAGGCTTTGTTTCCCCAAGTTACCGGAGAGAAAACGGAGCAGTGCTGCCGCCTTGTGGCACACTGCCGTAACAACCTTACAAACTGTGCCGAAGGGCTCCTATCATTCACAAGGCCTGCGGCCGGCGGCTTTGCAAACACAACCCTGCCCTCAAGAAATATCCTGGGCTAGGTAATCTGAAACGAATTCAAATCAGGCCCGACTCTCAGGCAGAAACCTTACAAGACCTCAGTGGTACTCACGCGCGTTTTAGAAAACAGCACATTCAAATGAAAAGATGCTCAGCATCTGTCTTGATTAGAGAGTGCAAGGGAAGCTAGACGAGGGTTTCCCTGGCTGCAGTCCTCACAAACCCTAAAAGCGTAAGTGCTCAAGAGGGCATGCCCAACAGAGAAGCCTACTACTGCTGTGGCTGGCATTGTAAATTGGTAACAGCCGGTAGGAAGATCAGTAGGCAAGTTCCTTACCAGACTAAACACTGGAGGGACCACGAGATTGGGCAACCCCGCTGCAGGTCGGATAACCAGAGACTAGCATCATTGGAAGGAAGCACTTGCACCCCTGCGGTCGTTGTGTTACCCTTTACCACAGCCAAGACACGCAAACGCACGAAATATCGAACGAGGGGTGAATGGAGAAAGGTGTTCTGCTACCTACACTCCCTCGACTACCACTCGTCCACAGAACCAAATGAACTCATACCATTTGCAGCAGCGTGGGTGCAGCAGTAGATGATCTCACTAATTCTGGTAGAGACAGCAAGACACATATCGCAGGATATCTCTTATATGTGCAGTCTAAATAGGGATACAAAGGAAACACAGGGTTCACAGAGGGAAGAAAGAAGCGTGGAGTTCTCAGAGGGGGAAATTGGAGACCGGGGAAGGGTGAAGTGGGAGGTTGGGATTCACAGACACACACTTAACGTATCAAAAAGTGCTCATCAAGGGCGACCCTCCGGAAGCACAGGGAACGCTACAAAACATTCCTCAATCAACTAACAGGGCAAAGAATCTGAAACCCTACGGGTACAGCTACGTTTATAATGGCAACAAGCGGCTGTAGAACTCAGCAGACGCAACACTGTATGTAAACTATGCTGAGAGGGAAAAGGACTGTTCAACGACAAGGCAAAGAAGGGGTTAAGAAACGCCTAGTCTGTTACCTCGAGGCCTCTGTGACATCGGCCTGGTGTCAGCACCCCTGGAGCCTCAGCAGGCCTGGGTCCCACGGCTGGAGTATGCTGCTGCTGAGGGAACAAGGTAGCAGGACGTGCCACCTGACCAGCGGCCCCTCGGACCTCTACCGCCCATTCTCCCCTGCGTGGTACCACAATATCCCGATCCAACGTGGCCCTCCTACAGGTAAGTCAAAGCCTGGTGCACCCAGATGATGGTGGAGCAGCTGAGAGGGAAGAGCTGTGAAGGAAACGGGATCTCCATAGCTCCTGCTAGGCAGGTTGCCACCTCTAGCCCACTTCCTTAGAGTCGACCCACCTGCGAAACCACGGCACCCTCCGAGTAGCCCACTTGCAAGTCTTGCGATATGCCTGGGGTGGGGCAGTGCAGGTTAAGGGGCAGGAGGCGAGCATACGCAAGCCCTGGGGTGTGTGCTTAGCCACGTTCGACTCCCCATTTCCAAACCAACACCGGGACCCCCGCTAAGGCTTTGTTTCCCCAAGTTACCGGAGAGAAAACGGAGCAGTGCTGCCGCCTTGTGGCACACTGCCGTAACAACCTTACAAACTGTGCCGAAGGGCTCCTATCATTCACAAGGCCTGCGGCCGGCGGCTTTGCAAACACAACCCTGCCCTCAAGAAATATCCTGGGCTAGGTAATCTGAAACGAATTCAAATCGGGCCCGACTCTCAGGCAGAAACCTTACAAGACCTCAGTGGTACTCACGCGCGTTTTAGAAAACAGCACATTCAAATGAAAAGATGCTCAGCATCTGTCTTGATTAGAGAGTGCAAGGGAAGCTAGACGAGGGTTTCCCTGGCTGCAGTCCTCACAAACCCTAAAAGCGTAAGTGCTCAAGAGGGCATGCCCAACAGAGAAGCCTACTACTGCTGTGGCTGGCATTGTAAATTGGTACAGCCGGTAGGAAGATCAGTAGGCAAGTTCCTTACCAGACTAAACACTGGAGGGACCACGAGATTGGGCAACCCCGCTGCAGGTCGGATAACCAGAGACTAGCATCATTGGAAGGAAGCACTTGCACCCCTGCGGTCGTTGTGGTACCCTTTACCACAGCCAAGACACGCAAACGCACGAAATATCGAACGAGGGGTGAATGGAGAAAGGTGTTCTGCTACCTACACTCCCTCGACTACCACTCGTCCACAGAACCAAATGAACTCATACCATTTGCAGCAGCGTGGGTGCAGCAGTAGATGATCTCACTAATTCTGGTAGAGACAGCAAGACACATAGCGCAGGATATCTCTTATATGTGCAGTCTAAATAGGGATACAAAGGAAACACAGGGTTCACAGAGGGAAGAAAGAAGCGTGGAGTTTCAGAGGGGGAAATTGGAGACCGGGGAAGGGTGAAGTGGGAGGTTGGGATTCACAGACACACACTTAACGTATCAAAAAGTGCTCATCAAGGGCGACCCTCCGGAAGCACAGGGAACGCTACAAAACATTCCTCAATCAACTAACAGGGCAAAGAATCTGAAACCCTACGGGTACAGCTACGTTTATAATGGCAACAAGCGGCTGTAGAACTCAGCAGACGCAACACTGTATGTAAACTATGCTGAGAGGGAAAAGGACTGTTCAACGACAAGGCAAAGAAGGGGTTAAGAAACGCCTAGTCTGTTACCTGAGGCCTCTGTGAAATCCGCCGGTGTCGCACCCCTGGAGCCTCAGCAGGCCTGGGTCCCACGGCTGGAGTATGCTGCTGCTGAGGGAACAAGGTAGCAGGACGTGCCACCTGACCAGCGGCCCCTCGGACCTCTACCGCCCATTCTCCCCTGCGTGGTACCACAATGTCCCGATCCAACGTGGCCCTCCTACAGGTAAGTAAAGCCTGGTGCACCCAGATGATGGTGGAGCAGCTGAGAGGGAAGAGCTGTGAAGAACGGGATCTCCACAGCTCCTGCTAGGCAGGTTCCCACCTCCAGCCCACTTCCTTAGAGTCGACCCACCTGCAAACCAAAGCACCCTCCGAGTACCCCACTTGCAAGTCTTCCGATATGCCTGGGGTGGGGCAGTGCAGGTTAAGGGGCAGGAGGCGAGCATACGCAAGCCCTGGGGTGTGTGCTTAGCCACGTTCGACTCCCCATTTCCAAACCAACACCGGGACCCCCGCTAAGGCTTTGTTTCCCCAAGTTACCGGAGAGAAAACGGAGCAGTGCTGCCGCCTTGTGGCACACTGCCGTAACAACCTTACAAACTGTGCCGAAGGGCTCCTATCATTCAAAAGGCCTGCGGCCGGCGGCTTTGCAAACACAACCCTGCCCTCAAGAAATATCCTGGGCTAGGTAATCTGAAACGAATTCAAATCGGGCCCGACTCTCAGGCAGAAACCTTACAAGACCTCAGTGGTACTCACGCGCGTTTTAGAAAACAGCACATTCAAATGAAAAGATGCTCAGCATCTGTCTTGATTAGAGAGTGCAAGGGAAGCTAGACGAGGGTTTCCCTGGCTGCAGTCCTCACAAACCCTAAAAGCGTAAGTGCTCAAGAGGGCATGCCCAACAGAGAAGCCTACTACTTGCTGTGGCTGGCATTGTAAATTGGTAACAGCCGGTAGGAAGATCAGTAGGCAAGGTCCTTACCAGACTAAACACTGGAGGGACCACGAGATTGGGCAACCCCGCTGCAGGTCGGATAACCAGAGACTAGCATCATTGGAAGGAAGCACTTGCACCCCAGGGTCGTTGTGGTACCCTTTACCACAGCCAAGACACGCAAACGCACGAAATATCGAACGAGGGGTGAATGGAGAAAGGTGTTCTGCTACCTACACTCCCTCGACTACCACTCGTCCACAGAACCAAATGAACTCATACCATTTGCAGCAGCGTGGGTGCAGCAGTAGATGATCTCACTAATTCTGGTAGAGACAGCAAGACACATATCGCAGGATATCTCTTATATGTGCAGTCTAAATAGGGATACAAAGGAAACACAGGGTTCACAGAGGGAAGAAAGAAGCGTGGAGTTCTCAGAGGGGGAAATTGGAGACCGGGGAAGGGTGAAGTGGGAGGTTGGGATTCACAGACACACACTTAACGTATCAAAAAGTGCTCATCAAGGGCGACCCTCCGGAAGCACAGGGAACGCTACAAAACATTCCTCAATCAACTAACAGGGCAAAGAATCTGAAACCCTACGGGTACAGCTACGTTTATAATGGCAACAAGCGGCTGTAGAACTCAGCAGACGCAACACTGTATGTAAACTATGCTGAGAGGGAAAAGGACTGTTCAACGACAAGGCAAAGAAGGGGTTAAGAAACGCCTAGTCTGTTACCTCAGGCCTCTGTGACATCGGCTGGTGTCACACCCCTGGAGCCTCAGCAGGACTGAGTCCCACGGCTGGAGTATGCTGCTGCAGAGGGAACAAGGTAGCAGGACGTGCCACCTGACCAGCGGCCCCTCGGACCTCTACCGCCCATTCTCCCCTGCGTGGTACCACAATATCCCGATCCAACGTGGCCCTCCTACAGGTAAGCAAAGCCTGGTGCACCCAGATGATGGTGGAGCAGCTGAGAGGGAAGAGCTGTGAGGAAACGGGATCTCCATAGCTCCTGCTAGGCAGGTTGCCACCTCTAGCCCACTTCCTTAGAGTCGACCCACCTGCGAACCACGGCACCCTCCGAGTAGCCCACTTGCAAGTCTTGCGATATGCCTGGGGTGGGGCAGTGCAGGTTAAGGGGCAGGAGGCGAGCATACGCAAGCCCTGGGGTGTGTGCTTAGCCACGTTCGACTCCCCATTTCCAAACCAACACCGGGACCCCCGCTAAGGCTTTGTTTCCCCAAGTTACCGGAGAGAAAACGGAGCAGTGCTGCCGCCTTGTGGCACACTGCCGTAACAACCTTACAAACTGTGCCGAAGGGCTCCTATCATTCACAAGGCCTGCGGCCGGCGGCTTTGCAAACACAACCCTGCCCTCAAGAAATATCCTGGGCTAGGTAATCTGAAACGAATTCAAATCAGGCCCGACTCTCAGGCAGAAACCTTACAAGACCTCAGTGGTACTCACGCGCGTTTTAGAAAACAGCACATTCAAATGAAAAGATGCTCAGCATCTGTCTTGATTAGAGAGTGCAAGGGAAGCTAGACGAGGGTTTCCCTGGCTGCAGTCCTCACAAACCCTAAAAGCGTAAGTGCTCAAGAGGGCATGCCCAACAGAGAAGCCTACTACTGCTGTGGCTGGCATTGTAAATTGGTAACAGCCGGTAGGAAGATCAGTAGGCAAGTTCCTTACCAGACTAAACACTGGAGGGACCACGAGATTGGGCAACCCCGCTGCAGGTCGGATAACCAGAGACTAGCATCATTGGAAGGAAGCACTTGCACCCCTGCGGTCGTTGTGGTACCCTTTACCACAGCCAAGACACGCAAACGCACGAAATATCGAACGAGGGGTGAATGGAGAAAGGTGTTCTGCTACCTACACTCCCTCGACTACCACTCGTCCACAGAACCAAATGAACTCATACCATTTGCAGCAGCGTGGGTGCAGCAGTAGATGATCTCACTAATTCTGGTAGAGACAGCAAGACACATATCGCAGGATATCTCTTATATGTGCAGTCTAAATAGGGATACAAAGGAAACACAGGGTTCACAGAGGGAAGAAAGAAGCGTGGAGTTTCAGAGGGGGAAATTGGAGACCGGGGAAGGGTGAAGTGGGAGGTTGGGATTCACAGACACACACTTAACGTATCAAAAAGTGCTCATCAAGGGCGACCCTCCGGAAGCACAGGGAACGCTACAAAACATTCCTCAATCAACTAACAGGGCAAAGAATCTGAAACCCTACGGGTACAGCTACGTTTATAATGGCAACAAGCGGCTGTAGAACTCAGCAGACGCAACACCGTATGTAAACTATGCTGAGAGGGAAAAGGACTGTTCAACGACAAGGCAAAGAAGGGGTTAAGAAACGCCTAGTCTGTTACCTGAGGCCTCTGTGAAATCCGCCGGTGTCGCACCCCTGGAGCCTCAGCAGGCCTGGGTCCCACGGCTGGAGTATGCTGCTGCTGAGGGAACAAGGTAGCAGGACGTGCCACCTGACCAGCGGCCCCTCGGACCTCTACCGCCCATTCTCCCCTGCGTGGTACCACAATGTCCCGATCCAACGTGGCCCTCCTACAGGTAAGTAAAGCCTGGTGCACCCAGATGATGGTGGAGCAGCTGAGAGGGAAGAGCTGTGAAGAACGGGATCTCCACAGCTCCTGCTAGGCAGGTTCCCACCTCCAGCCCACTTCCTTAGAGTCGACCCACCTGCAACCAAAGCACCCTCCGAGTACCCCACTTGCAAGTCTTCCGATATGCCTGGGGTGGGGCAGTGCAGGTTAAGGGGCAGGAGGCGAGCATACGCAAGCCCTGGGGTGTGTGCTTAGCCACGTTCGACTCCCCATTTCCAAACCAACACCGGGACCCCCGCTAAGGCTTTGTTTCCCCAAGTTACCGGAGAGAAAACGGAGCAGTGCTGCCGCCTTGTGGCACACTGCCGTAACAACCTTACAAACTGTGCCGAAGGGCTCCTATCATTCACAAGGCCTGCGGCCGGCGGCTTTGCAAACACAACCCTGCCCTCAAGAAATATCCTGGGCTAGGTAATCTGAAACGAATTCAAATCAGGGCCCGACTCTCAGGCAGAAACCTTACAAGACCTCAGTGGTACTCACGCGCGTTTAGAAAACAGCACATTCAAATGAAAAGATGCTCAGCATCTGTCTTGATTAGAGAGTGCAAGGGAAGCTAGACGAGGGTTTCCCTGGCTGCAGTCCTCACAAACCCTAAAAGCGTAAGTGCTCAAGAGGGCATGCCCAACAGAGAAGCCTACTACTGCTGTGGCTGGCATTGTAAATTGGTAACAGCCGGTAGGAAGATCAGTAGGCAAGTTCCTTACCAGACTAAACACTGGAGGGACCACGAGATTGGGCAACCCCGCTGCAGGTCGGATAACCAGAGACTAGCATCATTGGAAGGAAGCACTTGCACCCCAGCGGTCGTTGTGGTACCCTTTACCACAGCCAAGACACGCAAACGCACGAAATATCGAACGAGGGGTGAATGGAGAAAGGTGTTCTGCTACCTACACTCCCTCGACTACCACTCGTCCACAGAACCAAATGAACTCATACCATTTGCAGCAGCGTGGGTGCAGCAGTAGATGATCTCACTAATTCTGGTAGAGACAGCAAGACACATATCGCAGGATATCTCTTATATGTGCAGTCTAAATAGGGATACAAAGGAAACACAGGGTTCACAGAGGGAAGAAAGAAGCGTGGAGTTCTCAGAGGGGGAAATTGGAGACCGGGGAAGGGTGAAGTGGGAGGTTGGGATTCACAGACACACACTTAACGTATCAAAAAGTGCTCATCAAGGGCGACCCTCCGGAAGCACAGGGAACGCTACAAAACATTCCTCAATCAACTAACAGGGCAAAGAATCTGAAACCCTACGGGTACAGCTACGTTTATAATGGCAACAAGCGGCTGTAGAACTCAGCAGACGCAACACTGTATGTAAACTATGCTGAGAGGGAAAAGGACTGTTCAACGACAAGGCAAAGAAGGGGTTAAGAAACGCCTAGTCTGTTACCTCAGGCCTCTGTGACATCGGCTGGTGTCACACCCCTGGAGCCTCAGCAGGACTGAGTCCCACGGCTGGAGTATGCTGCTGCAGAGGGAACAAGGTAGCAGGACGTGCCACCTGACCAGCGGCCCCTCGGACCTCTACCGCCCATTCTCCCCTGCGTGGTACCACAATATCCCGATCCAACGTGGCCCTCCTACAGGTAAGCAAAGCCTGGTGCACCCAGATGATGGTGGAGCAGCTGAGAGGGAAGAGCTGTGAGGAAACGGGATCTCCACAGCTCCTGCTAGGCAGGTTGCCACCTCTAGCCCACTTCCTTAGAGTCGACCCACCTGCGAACCACGGCACCCTCCGAGTAGCCCACTTGCAAGTCTTGCGATATGCCTGGGGTGGGGCAGTGCAGGTTAAGGGGCAGGAGGCGAGCATACGCAAGCCCTGGGGTGTGTGCTTAGCCACGTTCGACTCCCCATTTCCAAACCAACACCGGGACCCCCGCTAAGGCTTTGTTTCCCCAAGTTACCGGAGAGAAAACGGAGCAGTGCTGCCGCCTTGTGGCACACTGCCGTAACAACCTTACAAACTGTGCGGAAGGGCTCCTATCATTCACAAGGCCTGCGGCCTGCGGCTTTGCAAACACAACCCTGCCCTCAAGAAATATCCTGGGCTAGGTAATCTGAAACGAATTCAAATCAGGCCCGACTCTCAGGCAGAAACCTTACAAGACCTCAGTGGTACTCACGCGCGTTTTAGAAAACAGCACATTCAAATGAAAAGATGCTCAGCATCTGTCTTGATTAGAGAGTGCAAGGGAAGCTAGACGAGGGTTTCCCTGGCTGCAGTCCTCACAAACCCTAAAAGCGTAAGTGCTCAAGAGGGCATGCCCAACAGAGAAGCCTACTACTACTGTGGCTGGCATTGTAAATTGGTAACAGCCGGTAGGAAGATCAGTAGGCAAGTTCCTTACCAGACTAAACACTGGAGGGACCACGAGATTGGGCAACCCCGCTGCAGGTCGGATAACCAGAGACTAGCATCATTGGAAGGAAGCACTTGCACCCCTGCGGTCGTTGTGGTACCCTTTACCACAGCCAAGACACGCAAACGCACGAAATATCGAACGAGGGGTGAATGGAGAAAGGTGTTCTGCTACCTACACTCCCTCGACTACCACTCGTCCACAGAACCAAATGAACTCATACCATTTGCAGCAGCGTGGGTGCAGCAGTAGATGATCTCACTAATTCTGGTAGAGACAGCAAGACACATAGCGCAGGATATCTCTTATATGTGCAGTCTAAATAGGGATACAAAGGAAACACAGGGTTCACAGAGGGAAGAAAGAAGCGTGGAGCTTCAGAGGGGGAAATTGGAGACCGGGGAAGGGTGAAGTGGGAGGTTGGGATTCACAGACACACACTTAACGTATCAAAAAGTGCTCATCAAGGGCGACCCTCCGGAAGCACAGGGAACGCTACAAAACATTCCTCAATCAACTAACAGGGCAAAGAATCTGAAACCCTACGGGTACAGCTACGTTTATAATGGCAACAAGCGGCTGTAGAACTCAGCAGACGCAACACTGTATGTAAACTATGCTGAGAGGGAAAAGGACTGTTCAACGACAAGGCAAAGAAGGGGTTAAGAAACGCCTAGTCTGTTACCTGAGGCCTCTGTGAAATCCGCCGGTGTCGCACCCCTGGAGCCTCAGCAGGCCTGGGTCCCACGGCTGGAGTATGCTGCTGCTGAGGGAACAAGGTAGCAGGACGTGCCACCTGACCAGCGGCCCCTCGGACCTCTACCGCCCATTCTCCCCTGCGTGGTACCACAATAGTCCCGATCCAACGTGGCCCTCCTACAGGTAAGTAAAGCCTGGTGCACCCAGATGATGGTGGAGCAGCTGAGAGGGAAGAGCTGTGAAGAAACGGGATCTCCACAGCTCCTGCTAGGCAGGTTCCCACCTCTAGCCCACTTCCTTAGAGTCGACCCACCTGCGAACCAACGCACCCTCCGAGTAGCCCACTTGCAAGTCTTGCGATATGCCTGGGGTGGGGCAGTGCAGGTTAAGGGGCAGGAGGCGAGCATACGCAAGCCCTGGGGTGTGTGCTTAGCCACGTTCGACTCCCCATTTCCAAACCAACACCGGGACCCCCGCTAAGGCTTTGTTTCCCCAAGTTACCGGAGAGAAAACGGAGCAGTGCTGCCGCCTTGTGGCACACTGCCGTAACAACCTTACAAACTGTGCCGAAGGGCTCCTATCATTCAAAAGGCCTGCGGCCGGCGGCTTTGCAAACACAACCCTGCCCTCAAGAAATATCCTGGGCTAGGTAATCTGAAACGAATTCAAATCGGGCCCGACTCTCAGGCAGAAACCTTACAAGACCTCAGTGGTACTCACGCGCGTTTTAGAAAACAGCACATTCAAATGAAAAGATGCTCAGCATCTGTCTTGATTAGAGAGTGCAAGGGAAGCTAGACGAGGGTTTCCCTGGCTGCAGTCCTCACAAACCCTAAAAGCGTAAGTGCTCAAGAGGGCATGCCCAACAGAGAAGCCTACTACTGCTGTGGCTGGCATTGTAAATTGGTAACAGCCGGTAGGAAGATCAGTAGGCAAGTTCCTTACCAGACTAAACACTGGAGGGACCACGAGATTGGGCAACCCCGCTGCAGGTCGGATAACCAGAGACTAGCATCATTGGAAGGAAGCACTTGCACCCCAGCGGTCGTTGTGGTACCCTTTACCACAGCCAAGACACGCAAACGCACGAAATATCGAACGAGGGGTGAATGGAGAAAGGTGTTCTGCTACCTACACTCCCTCGACTACCACTCGTCCACAGAACCAAATGAACTCATACCATTTGCAGCAGCGTGGGTGCAGCAGTAGATGATCTCACTAATTCTGGTAGAGACAGCAAGACACATATCGCAGGATATCTCTTATATGTGCAGTCTAAATAGGGATACAAAGGAAACACAGGGTTCACAGAGGGAAGAAAGAAGCGTGGAGTTTCAGAGGGGGAAATTGGAGACCGGGGAAGGGTGAAGTGGGAGGTTGGGATTCACAGACACACACTTAACGTATCAAAAAGTGCTCATCAAGGGCGACCCTCCGGAAGCACAGGAACGCTACAAAACATTCCTCAATCAACTAACAGGGCAAAGAATCTGAAACCCTACGGGTACAGCTACGTTTATAATGGCAACAAGCGGCTGTAGAACTCAGCAGACGCAACACTGTATGTAAACTATGCTGAGAGGGAAAAGGACTGTTCAACGACAAGGCAAAGAAGGGGTTAAGAAACGCCTAGTCTGTTACCTGAGGCCTCTGTGACATCCGCCGGTTGTCGCACCCCTGGAGCCTCAGCAGGCCTGGGTCCCACGGCTGGAGTATGCTGCTGCTGAGGGAACAAGGTAGCAGGACGTGCCACCTGACCAGCGGCCCCTCGGACCTCTACCGCCCATTCTCCCCTGCGTGGTACCACAATGTCCCGATCCAACGTGGCCCTCCTACAGGTAAGTAAAGCCTGGTGCACCCAGATGATGGTGGAGCAGCTGAGAGGGAAGAGCTGTGAAGAACGGGATCTCCACAGCTCCTGCTAGGCAGGTTCCCACCTCCAGCCCACTTCCTTAGAGTCGACCCACCTGCGAACCAAAGCACCCTCCGAGTACCCCACTTGCAAGTCTTCCGATATGCCTGGGGTGGGGCAGTGCAGGTTAAGGGGCAGGAGGCGAGCATACGCAAGCCCTGGGGTGTGTGCTTAGCCACGTTCGACTCCCCATTTCCAAACCAACACCGGGACCCCCGCTAAGGCTTTGTTTCCCCAAGTTACCGGAGAGAAAACGGAGCAGTGCTGCCGCCTTGTGGCACACTGCCGTAACAACCTTACAAACTGTGCCGAAGGGCTCCTATCATTCACAAGGCCTGCGGCCGGCGGCTTTGCAAACACAACCCTGCCCTCAAGAAATATCCTGGGCTAGGTAATCTGAAACGAATTCAAATCGGGCACGACTCTCAGGCAGAAACCTTACAAGACCTCAGTGGTACTCACGCGCGTTTTAGAAAACAGCACATTCAAATGAAAAGATGCTCAGCATCTGTCTTGATTAGAGAGTGCAAGGGAAGCTAGACGAGGGTTTCCCTGGCTGCAGTCCTCACAAACCCTAAAAGCGTAAGTGCTCAAGAGGGCATGCCCAACAGAGAAGCCTACTATTGCTGTGGCTGGCATTGTAAATTGTTACAGCCGGTAGGAAGATCAGTAGGCAAGTTCCTTACCAGACTAAACACTGGAGGGACCACGAGATTGGGCAACCCCGCTGCAGGTCGGATAACCAGAGACTAGCATCATTGGAAGGAAGCACTTGCACCCCATGCGGTCGTTGTGGTACCCTTTACCACAGCCAAGACACGCAAACGCACGAAATATCGAACGAGGGGTGAATGGAGAAAGGTGTTCTGCTACCTACACTCCCTCGACTACCACTCGTCCACAGAACCAAATGAACTCATACCATTTGCAGCAGCGTGGGTGCAGCAGTAGATGATCTCACTAATTCTGGTAGAGACAGCAAGACACATATCGCAGGATATCTCTTATATGTGCAGTCTAAATAGGGATACAAAGGAAACACAGGGTTCACAGAGGGAAGAAAGAAGCGTGGAGTTCTCAGAGGGGAAATTGGAGACCGGGGAAGGGTGAAGTGGGAGGTTGGGATTCACAGACACACACTTAACGTATCAAAAAGTGCTCATCAAGGGCGACCCTCCGGAAGCACAGGGAACGCTACAAAACATTCCTCAATCAACTAACAGGGCAAAGAATCTGAAACCCTACGGGTACAGCTACGTTTATAATGGCAACAAGCGGCTGTAGAACTCAGCAGACGCAACACTGTATGTAAACTATGCTGAGAGGGAAAAGGACTGTTCAACGACAAGGCAAAGAAGGGGTTAAGAAACGCCTAGTCTGTTACCTCAGGCCTCTGTGACATCGGCTGGTGTCACACCCCTGGAGCCTCAGCAGGACTGAGTCCCACGGCTGGAGTATGCTGCTGCAGAGGGAACAAGGTAGCAGGACGTGCCACCTGACCAGCGGCCCCTCGGACCTCTACCGCCCATTCTCCCCTGCGTGGTTACCACAATATCCCGATCCAACGTGGCCCTCCTACAGGTAAGCAAAGCCTGGTGCACCCAGATGATGGTGGAGCAGCTGAGAGGGAAGAGCTGTGAGGAAACGGGATCTCCATAGCTCCTGCTAGGCAGGTTGCCACCTCTAGCCCACTTCCTTAGAGTCGACCCACCTGCGAACCACGGCACCCTCCGAGTAGCCCACTTGCAAGTCTTGCGATATGCCTGGGGTGGGGCAGTGCAGGTTAAGGGCAGGAGGCGAGCATACGCAAGCCCTGGGGTGTGTGCTTAGCCACGTTCGACTCCCCATTTCCAAACCAACACCGGGACCCCCGCTAAGGCTTTGTTTCCCCAAGTTACCGGAGAGAAAACGGAGCAGTGCTGCCGCCTTGTGGCACACTGCCGTAACAACCTTACAAACTGTGCCGAAGGGCTCCTATCATTCACAAGGCCTGCGGCCGGCGGCTTTGCAAACACAACCCTGCCCTCAAGAAATATCCTGGGCTAGGTAATCTGAAACGAATTCAAATCAGGCCCGACTCTCAGGCAGAAACCTTACAAGACCTCAGTGGTACTCACGCGCGTTTTAGAAAACAGCACATTCAAATGAAAAGATGCTCAGCATCTGTCTTGATTAGAGAGTGCAAGGGAAGCTAGACGAGGGTTTCCCTGGCTGCAGTCCTCACAAACCCTAAAAGCGTAAGTGCTCAAGAGGGCATGCCCAACAGAGAAGCCTACTACTGCTGTGGCTGGCATTGTAAATTGTTACAGCCGGTAGGAAGATCAGTAGGCAAGGTCCTTACCAGACTAAACACTGGAGGGACCACGAAGATTGGGCAACCCCGCTGCAGGTCGGATAACCAGAGACTAGCATCATTGGAAGGGGGAAGCACTTGCCCCCTACGGTCGTTGTGGTACCCTTTACCACAGCCAAGACACGCAAACGCACGAAATATCGAACGAGGGGTGAATGGAGAAAGGTGTTCTGCTACCTACACTCCCTCGACTACCAAACTCGTCCACAGAACCAAATGACTCATCCATTTGCAGCATCGTGGGTGCAGCAGTAGATGATCTCACTAATCTGGTAGAGACAGCAAGACACTAGCGCAGGATATTCTCTTATATGTGCAGTCTAATAGGGATACAAAGGAAACACAGGGTTCACAGAGGAAGGACAGAAGCGTGGAGTTTCAGAGGGGGAAAGTGGAGACCGGGAAGGGTGAAGTGGGAGGTTGGGATTCACAGAACACACACTTAACGTATCAAAAAGTGCTCATCAAGGGCGACCCTCCGGAAGCACAGGGAAACGGCTACAAAACATTCCTCAACTCAACTAACAGGCAAAGAAATCTGAAACCCTACGGGTTACAGCTAC
>NW_022983302.1:0-57311 GCF_011762595.2 Tursiops truncatus | reverse complement strand
CCGCCTTCTCCTTTTGCGCCCGCGGCGTTTCGCGGCTATCTCCGCCCCCGCCGGTACAGCTGCAAGCCCCACCTCCTCAGGCCCCTCCCACCACAGCAATCGTCTATGAGTGCTGCTCCCCGCCTTGCCTGAGCGGCCAGGCGGCCAGAAGGCGGCCCTGGAGGGCAGAGGCACACCAGACGCTCCGGGTGGTGGCCTGACGGAAACCAGACGTGGCCGCGGACCCGGGGCCGTCCGTGCGGCCCGCAGCCCCCCTCGACCTGCACCTGGCCGCCCCCACTGGAGCCCAGCCCCGGCGCCGCCACCTGTCTGCCGGGCTGGCTCTCCACAGCTCCATCGGAAAAAACCGCCCCTCCGCCGTTCATTATGGCCGGGCGCGGGAGCGGGGTCGAGGCCCAGGCCGCCTTCCCTGGCCTGCCGGCCACCTGGGGCGGGTCCTGAGCTCGGACGGTGACGTGGGGGCGAAAGTGCCGTGGCTGGGTCTTATAAGGCCGTGCCACTCAATGGTGGCTCCCAGTGGCTTCGGGCCTTCTGTCAGGCAGGAGGGCCGTCCGGTCTGTGGCTGAGCTGCACCTAGCGCAGCATGGGCGGGCAGGTGGATGCCCAAGGTACCGCGGTCCCCGGGCCCGGAAGCCTCCTGGGCCACTTCCCCGTGAGCGGCCTGCGGGATCTGGGCGGGGCGCCAAGCGCCGAAAAGTTTGCTGGCTCCCGCCCGCCCTGGGCTGGGTGGTCGCCAACACCTCCGCCACCCCCAGGTGCCCGAGACCTCCGTTCCCCGCCTAGGCAGGCGGCGGGGCCCTGCCGGGACGGGCGGGCCGCTGGGCTGACGGTAAGGCCCAAGCGCCTGTGAAGCTGCGCCTCAAGAGGCAGCCCGCGACCCCGCCGGCATCTACTGCCAAGCAGCCTAGAAGGGCCCGATCTCGCCGCGATCGCGGAAGCTAAGCAGGGTCGGGCCTGGTTAGAACTTGGATGGGAGACCTCTAGGGAAGACCGGTTGCTCTAGGCTTTTTGCCTCCCGCTCCGCCTTCTCCTTTTGGCGCCCGCGGCGTTCGCGGCTATCTCCGCCCCCCCGGGTACAGCTGCAAGCCCCACCTCCTCAGGCCCCTCCCACCACAGCAGCGTCTTATGAGGCGCTCCCCGCCTGCCTGACCGGAGAGGCGGCCAGAAGGCGCCCTGGAAGGCAGAGGCACACCAGACGCTCCGGGGGTGGCCTGACGGAAACCAGACGTGGCCGCGGACCCGGGGGGCCGTCCGTGCGGCCCGCGAGCCCCTCGACCTGCACCTGGCCGCCCCCACTGGAGCCCAGCCCCGGCGCCGCCACCTGTCTGCCGGGCTGGCTCTCCACAGCTCCATACGGAAAAGCCGCCCCTCTGCCGTTTCGCCATGGCCGGGGGCGGGAGCGGGATCGAGGGCCCAGGCCGCTTCCCCGGCCTGCCGGCCACCTGGGGCGGGGTCCTGAGCTCGGACGGTGGCGTGGGGGCAAGGGTGGCGTTGCTGGGTCTAAGGGGCTGTACCAACACAATGCTGGCTCCCACTGGCTTCGGGCCACCTGCTGTCGGGCAGGAGGGCCGCCCGGTCTGCGGTTGGGCTTCGCCTAACGCAGCGTGGACCGGCTACTACTATTGCTCTTGCTGATTCTTCTACTTCTATTTCTGGCCCTCTGCAGGTCAAATATGCTGCCACTATTACTGCTGCTGATGCCACTTCTACTGCTGTTTCTACCACTACTACTACTACTACTAGGCCAGTGCATGGCAAATACTACTACTATTACCACCACTGTCCTGCCATTACTACTACTGCTGCTACTACTACTGCTGCTGCTACTTGTACAGGTGCTGCTGCTACTACTACTACTAATAGCCCAGTGCTGGCAATATTAACACTACTACTACTACTGCTGCTTCTACTATTGCTACTACTACTGCTACTACTAGTAGTCCAGTGCATGGCAATTCTACTACTATTACTACAACAGCTACTGCTGCTAATAGTAATGTTACTACTACCGCTAATGCTAGTAATCTAGTATATGGCAAATACTACTACTATTACTACTAGTGCTGCTGCTGCTACTTCCGCTACTACAACTATCAATACTACTAGCCCAGTGCATGGCAAATATACTACTATTATTGCTGTTCCTGCTACTTCTACTACTATTCCTGGCCCACTGCAAGTCAAATATGCTGCTCCAATTACTCCTGCTGCTGCCCACTTCTACTGCTATTGCTACCACTATTACTACTACCACTAGCCCAATGCATGGCATATACAACTACTATTACTACTACTGCTGCTGCTTGTACAAATGCTACTACTACTGCTACTACTAGTAGTCCAGTGCATTGAAATACTACTACTACTACTCCTGATGCTACTACTACTACTACTACTAGTATCAATACTACTAGCCCTGTGTATGGCAAATCTACTACTACTACTGTTATGGCTGCTACTTCTATTATCACTACTGGCCCACTGCAGGACAATCTGCTGGTACTATTACTGCTGCTGATGCCACTTCTATTGCTGATGCTAACTCTACTACTACTGCTACTACTAGCAGTCCACTGCATGCAAATCTACTACTACTACTTCAATTGCTGCTACTGCTACTACTACTACTGGCCCTCTGCGGGAATATATGGTGCTACTACTCCTGCTGCTGCAGCCACTTCTCCTGCTGCTACTACCACTACTATTACTACTAGCCCAGTGCATGGCAAATACTACTTCTATTACCACTACTGCTGCTACTTCTACTGCTGCTGCTACCTCCGTTCCCCGGCCCAGGCGGGCGGCGGGTCCCTGCCGGGACGGGCGGGCCGCTGGGCTGGCGGTAAGGCCCAGCGCCCGCTAAGCTGCGCCTCAAGAGGCAGCCCGCGACCCCGCCGGCATCTACTGCCAAACCAGCCTAGAAGGGCCCGATCTCGCCGCGATCGCGGAAGCTAAGCAGTGTCGGGCCTGGTTACTAGACTCTAGGGAAGACCGGGTGGCTCTAGGCTTTTTGCCTCCCGCTCCGCCTTCTCCTTTTGGCGCCCGCGGCGTTCGCGCTATCTCCGCCCCCCGCCGGGTACAGCTGCAAGCCCCACCTCCTCAGGCCCCTCCCACCACAGCAAGCGTCTTATGAGGCGCTCCCCGCCTGCCTGAGCGGCCAGGCGGCCAGAAGGCGGCCCTGGAAGGCAGAGGCACACCAGACGCTCCGGGGGTGGCCTGACGGAAACCAGACGTGGCCGCGGACCCGGGGGCCGTCCGTGCGGCCCGCGAGCCCCTCGACCTGCACCTGGCCGCCCCCACTGGAGCCCAGCCCCGGCGCCGCCACCTGTCTGCGGCCGGGCTGGCTCTCCACAGCTCCATACGGAAAAAACCGCCCCTCCGCCGTTTCATTATGGCCGGCGCGGGAGCGGGGTCGAGGGCCCAGGCCGCTTCCCTGGGCCTGCCGGCCACCTGGGGCGGGGTCCTGAGCTCGGACGGTGACGTGGGGGCGAAAGTGCCGTGCTGGGTCTTAGAGGCCGTGCCAACTCAATGGTGGCTCCCAGTGGCTTCGGGCCAGCTTCTGTCAGGCAGGAGGGCCGGTCCGGTCTGTGTCTGAGCTGCACCTAGCGCAGCATGGGCGGGCAGGTGGGATGCCCAAGGGACCGCGGTCCCCGGGCCCGGAAGCCTCCTGGGCCACTTCCCCGTGAGCGGCCTGCGGGATCTGGGGCGGGGCGCCAAGCGCCGAAAAGTTTGCTGGCTCCCGCCCGCCCTGGGCTGGGTGGTCGCCACACCTCCGCCACCCCCAGGTGCCCGAGACCTCCGTTCCCCGGCCTAGGCAGCGGCGGGGCCCTGCCGGGACGGGCGGGCCGCTGGGCTGACGGTAAGGCCCAAGCGCCTGTGAAGCTGCGCCTCAAGAGGCAGCCCGCGACCCCGCCGGCATCTACTGCCAAGCAGCCTAGAAGGGCCCGATCTCGCCGCGATCGCGGAAGCTAAGCAGGGTCGGGCCTGGTTAGAACTTGGATGGGAGACCTCTAGGGAAGACCGGGTGCTCTAGGCTTTTTGCCTCCCGCTCCGCCTTCTCCTTTTGGCGCCCGCGGCGTTCGCGGCTATCTCCGCCCCCGCCGGGTACAGCTGCAAGCCCCACCTCCTCAGGCCCCTCCCCCACAGCAAGCGTCTTATGAGGCGCTCCCCGCCTGCCTGACCGGCCAGGCGGCCAGAAGGCGGCCCTGGAAGGCAGAGGCACACCAGACGCTCCGGGGGTGGCCTGACGGAAACCAGACGTGGCCGTGGACCCGGGGGCCGTCCGTGCGGCCCGCGAGCCCCTCGACCTGCACCTGGCCGCCCCCACTGGAGCCCAGCCCCGGCGCCGCCACCTGTCTGCCGGGCTGGCTCTCCACAGCTCCATACGGAAAAGCCGCCCCTCTGCCGTTTCGCCATGGCCGGGGCGGGAGCGGGATCGAGGGCCCAGGCCGCTTCCCCGGGCCTGCCGGCCACCTGGGGCGGGGTCCTGAGCTCGGACGGTGGCGTGGGGCAAGGGTGGCGTTGCTGGGTCTAAGGGGCTGTACCAACACAATGCTGCTACTACTGGCTTCGGGCCACCTGCTGTCGGGCAGGAGGGCCGGCCCGGTCTGCGGTTGGGCTTCGCCTAACGCAGCGTGGACCGGCTACTACTATTGCTCTTGCTGATTCTTCTACTTCTATTTCTGGCCCTCTGCAGGTCAAATATGCTGCCACTATTACTGCTGCTGATGCCACTTCTACTGCTGTTTCTACCACTACTACTACTACTACTAGCCAGTGCATGGCAAATACTACTACTATTACCACCACTGCTGCCATTACTACTACTGCTGCTACTACTACTGCTGCTGCTACTTGTACAGGTGCTGCTGCTACTACTACTACTAATAGCCCAGTGCATGGCAAATATTAACACTACTACTACTACTGCTGCTTCTACTATTGCTACTACTACTGCTACTACTAGTAGTCCAGTGCATGGCAAATTCTACTACTATTACTACAACAGCTACTGCTGCTAATAGTAATGTTACTACTACCGCTAATGCTAGTAATCTAGTATATGGCAAATACTACTACTATTACTACTAGTGCTGCTGCTGCTACTTCCGCTACTACAACTATCAATACTACTAGCCCAGTGCATGGCAAATATACTACTATTATTGCTGTTCCTGCTACTTCTACTACTATTCCTGGCCCACTGCAAGTCAAATATGCTGCTCCAATTACTCCTGCTGCTGCCACTTCTACTGCTATTGCTACCACTATTACTACTACCACTAGCCCATGCATGGCAAATACTACTACTATTACTACTACTGCTGCTGCTTGTACAAATGCTACTACTACTGCTACTACTAGTAGTCCAGTGCATTGAAAATACTACTACTACTACTCCTGATGCTGCTACTACTTCTACTACTAGTATCAATACTACTAGCCCTGTGTATGGCAAATCTACTACTACTACTGTTATGGCTGCTACTTCTATTATCACTACTGGCCCACTGCAGGACAAATCTGCTGGTACTATTACTGCTGCTGATGCCACTTCTATTGCTGATGCTAACTCTACTACTACTGCTACTACTAGCAGTCCACTGCATGGCAAATCTACTACTACTACTTCAATTGCTGCTACTGCTCTACTACTACTACTGGCCCTCTGCAGGGAATATATGGTGCTACTACTCTGCTGCTGCAGCCACTTCTCCTGCTGCTACTACCACTACTATTACTACTAGCCCAGTGCATGGCAAATACTACTTCTATTACCACTACTGCTGCTACTTCTACTGCTGCTGCTACCTCCGTTCCCCGGCCCAGGCGGGCGGCGGGTCCCTGCCGGGACGGGCGGGCCGCTGGGCTGGCGGTAAGGCCCAAGCGCCCGCTAAGCTGCGCCTCAAGAGGCAGCCCGCGACCCGCCGGCATCTACTGCCAAACCAGCCTAGAAGGGCCCGATCTCGCCGCGATCGCGGAAGCTAAGCAGGGTCGGGCCTGGTTAGAACTGGATGGGAGACCTCTAGGGAAGACCGGGTGCTCTAGGCTTTTTGCCTCCCGCTCCGCCTTCTCCTTTTGGCGCCCGCGGCGTTCGCGGCTATCTCCGCCCCCCGCCGGGTACAGCTGCAAGCCCCACCTCCTCAGGCCCCTCCCACCACAGCAAGCGTCTTATGAGGCGCTCCCGCCTGCCTGAGCGGCCAGGCGGCCAGAAGGCGGCCCTGGAAGGCAGAGGCACACCAGACGCTCCGGGGGTGGCCTGACGGAAACAGACCCGTGGCCGCGGACCCGGGGGCCGTCCGTGCGGCCCGCGAGCCCCTCGACCTGCACCTGGCCGCCCCCACTGGAGCCCAGCCCCGGCGCCGCCACCTGTCTGCCGGGCTGGCTCTCCACCTCCATACGGAAAACCGCCCCTCCCCGTTTCATTATGGCCGGGGCGCGGGAGCGGGGTCGAGGGCCCAGGCCGCTTCCCTGGGCCTGCCGGCCACCTGGGGCGGGGTCCTGAGCTCGGACGGTGACGTGGGGGCGAAGTGCCGTGGCTGGGTCTTAGAGGCCGTGCCAACTCAATGGTGGCTCCCAGTGGCTTCGGGCCAGCTTCTGTCAGGCAGGAGGGCCGGTCCGGTCTGTGGCTGAGCTGCACCTAGCGCAGCATGGGCGGGCAGGTGGGATGCCCAAGGGACCGCGGGTCGGTCCCCGGGCCCGGAAGCCTCCTGGGCCACTTCCCCGTGAGCGGCCTGCGGGATCTGGGGCGGGGCGCCAAGCGCCGAAAAGTTTGCTGGCTCCTGCCCGCCCGCCTGGGCTGGGTGGTCGCCAACACCTCCGCCACCCCCAGGTGCCCGAGACCTCCGTTCCCCGGCCTAGGCAGGCGGCGGGGCCCTGCCGGGACGGGCGGGCCCGCTGGGGCTGACGGTAAGGCCCAAGCGCCTGTGAAGCTGCGCCTCAAGAGGCAGCCCGCGACCCCACCGGCATCTACTGCCGAAGCAGCCTAGAAGGGCCCGATCTCGCCGCGATCGCGGAAGCTAAGCAGGGTCGGGCCTGGTTAGAACTTGGATGGGAGACCTCTAGGGAAGACCGGGTGCTCTAGGCTTTTTGCCTCCCGCTCCGCCTTCTCCTTTTGGCGCCCGCGGCGTTCGCGGCTATCTCCGCCCCCCGCCGGGTACAGCTGCAAGCCCCACCTCCTCAGTGCCCCTCCCACCACAGCAAGCGTCTTATGAGGCGCTCCCCCGCCTGCCTGACCGGAGAGGCGGCCAGAAGGCGGCCCTGGAAGGCAGAGGCACACCAGATGCTCCGGGGGTGGCCTGACGGAAACCAGACGTGGCCGCGGACCCGGGGGCCGTCCGTGCGGCCCGCGAGCCCCTCGACCTGCACCTGGCCGCCCCCACTGGAGCCCAGCCCCGGCGCCGCCACCTGTCTGCCGGGCTGGCTCTCCACAGCTCCATACGGAAAAAGCCGCCCCTCTGCCGTTTCGCCATGCCGGGGGCGGGAGCGGGATCGAGGGCCCAGGCCGCTTCCCCGGGCCTGCCGGCCACCTGGGGCGGGGTCCTGAGCTCGGACGGTGGCGTGGGGGCAAGGGTGGCGTTGCTGGGTCTAGGGGCTGTACCAACACAATGCTGGCTCCCACTGGCTTCGGGCCACCTGCTGTCGGGCAGGAGGGCCGGCCCGGTCTGCGGTTGGGCTTCGCCTAACGCAGCGTGGACCGGCTACTACTATTGCTCTTGCTGATTCTTCTACTTCTATTTCTGGCCCTCTGCAGGTCAAATATGCTGCCACTATTACTGCTGCTGATGCCACTTCTACTGCTGTTTCTACCACTACTACTACTACTACTAGGCCAGTGCATGGCAAATACTACTACTATTACCACCACTGCTGCCATTACTACTACTGCTGCTACTACTACTGCTGCTGCTACTTGTACAGGTGCTGCTGCTACTACTACTACTAATAGCCCAGTGCATGGCAAATATTAACACTACTACTACTACTGCTGCTTCTACTATTGCTACTACTACTGCTACTACTAGTAGTCCAGTGCATGGCAAATTCTACTACTATTACTACAACAGCTACTGCTGCTAATAGTAATGTTACTACTACCGCTAATGCTAGTAATCTAGTATATGGCAAATACTACTACTATTACTACTAGTGCTGCTGCTGCTACTTCCGCTACTACAACTATCAATACTACTAGCCCAGTGCATGGCAAATATACTACTATTATTGCTGTTCCTGCTACTTCTACTACTATTCCTGGCCCACTGCAAGTCAATATGCTGCTCCAATTACTCCTGCTGCTGCCACTTCTACTGCTATTGCTACCACTATTACTACTACCACTAGCCAATGCATGGCAAATACTACTACTATTACTACTACTGCTGCTGCTTGTACAAATGCTACTACTACTGCTACTACTAGTAGTCCATGCATTGAAAATACTACTACTACTACTCCTGATGCTGCTACTACTTCTACTACTAGTATCAATACTACTAGCCCTGTGTATGGCAAATCTACTACTACTACTGTTATGGCTGCTACTTCTATTATCACTACTGGCCCACTGCAGGACAAATCTGCTGGTACTATTACTGCTGCTGATGCCACTTCTATTGCTGATGCTAACTCTACTACTACTGCTACTACTAGCAGTCCACTGCATGGCAAATCTACTACTACTACTTCAATTGCTGCTACTGCTACTACGACTACTGGCCCTCTGCAGGGAATATATGGTGGCTACTACTCCTGCTGCTGCAGCCACTTCTCCTGCTGCTACTACCACTACTATTACTACTAGCCCAGTGCATGGCAAATACTACTTCTATTACCACTACTGCTGCTACTTCTACTGCTGCTGCTACTATCCGTTCCACGGCCCAGGCGGGCGGCGGGTCCCTGCCGGGACGGGCGGGCCGCTGGGCTGGCGGTAAGGCCCAAGCGCCCGCTAAGCTGCGCCTCAAGAGGCAGCCCGCGACCCCGCCGGCATCTACTGCCAAACCAGCCTAGAAGGGCCCGATCTCGCCGCGATCGCGGAAGGCTAAGCAGGGTCGGGCCTGGTTAGAACTTGGATGGGAGACCTCTAGGGAAGACCGGGTGCTCTAGGCTTTTTGCCTCCCGCTCCGCCTTCTCCTTTTGGCGCCCGCGGCGTTCGCGGCTATCTCCGCCCCCCGCCGGGTACAGCTGCAAGCCCCACCTCCTCAGGCCCCTCCCACCACAGCAAGCGTCTTATGAGGCGCTCCCCGCCTGCCTGAGCGGCCAGGCGGCCAGAAGGCGGCCCTGGAAGGCAGAGGCACACCAGACGCTCCGGGGGTGGCCTGACGGAAACCAGACGTGGCCGCGGACCCGGGGGCCGTCCGTGCGGCCCGCGAGCCCCTCGACCTGCACCTGGCCGCCCCCACTGGAGCCCAGCCCCGGCGCCGCCACCTGTCTGCCGGGCTGGCTCTCCACAGCTCCATACGGAAAAAAACCGCCCCTCCGCCGTTTCATTATGGCCGGGCGCGGGAGCGGGGTCGAGGGCCCAGGCCGCTTCCCTGGGCCTGCCGGCCACCTGGGGCGGGGTCCTGAGCTCGGACGGTGACGTGGGGGCGAAAGTGCCGTGGCTGGGTCTTAGAGGCCGTGCCAACTCAATGGTGGCTCCCAGTGGCTTCGGGCCAGCTTCTGTCAGGCAGGAGGGCCGGTCCGGTCTGTGGCTGAGCTGCACCTAGCGCAGCATGGGCGGGCAGGTGGGATGCCCAAGGGACCGCGGTCCCCGGGCCCGGAAGCCTCCTGGGCCACTTCCCCGTGAGCGGCCTGCGGGATCTGGGGCGGGGCGCCAAGCGCCGAAAAGTTTGCTGGCTCCCGCCCGCCCTGGGCTGGGTGGTCGCCAACACCTCCGCCACCCCCAGGTGCCCGAGACCTCCGTTCCCCGGCCTAGGCAGGCGGCGGGGCCCTGCCGGGACGGGCGGGCCGCTGGGCTGACGGTAAGGCCCAAGCGCCTGTGAAGCTGCGCCTCAGAGGCAGCCCGCGACCCCGCCGGCATCTACTGCCGAAGCAGCCTAGAAGGGCCCAGATCTCGCCGCGATCGCGGAAGCTAAGCAGGGTCGGGCCTGGTTAGAACTTGGATGGGAGACCTCTAGGGAGACCGGGTGCTCTAGGCTTTTTGCCTCCCGCTCCGCCTTCTCCTTTTGGCGCCCGCGGCGTTCGCGGCTATCTCCGCCCCCCGCCGGGTACAGCTGCAAGCCCCACCTCCTCAGGCCCCTCCCACCACAGCAAGCGTCTTATGAGGCGCTCCCCGCCTGCCTGACCGGAGAGGCGGCCAGAAGGCGGCCCTGGAAGGCAGAGGCACACCAGATGCTCCGGGGTGGCCTGACGGAAACCAGACGTGGCCGCGGACCCGGGGGCCGTCCGTGCGGCCCGCGAGCCCCTCGACCTGCACCTGGCCGCCCCCACTGGAGCCCAGCCCCGGCGCCGCCACCTGTCTGCCGGGCTGGCTCTCCACAGCTCCATACGGAAAAAGCCGCCCCTCTGCCGTTTCGCCATGGCCGGGGGCGGGAGCGGGATCGAGGGCCCAGGCCGCTTCCCCGGGCCTGCCGGCCACCTGGGGCGGGGTCCTGAGCTCGGACGGTGGCGTGGGGGCAAGGGTGGCGTTGCTGGGGTCTAAGGGGCTGTACCAACACATGCTGGCTCCCACTGGCTTCGGGCCACCTGCTGTCGGGCAGGAGGGCCGGCCCGTCTGCGGTTGGGCTTCGCCTAACGCAGCGTGGACCGGCTACTACTATTGCTCTTGCTGATTCTTCTACTTCTATTTCTGGCCCTCTGCAGGTCAAATATGCTGCCACTATTACTGCTGCTGATGCCACTTCTACTGCTGTTTCTACCACATACTACTACTACTACTAGGCCAGTGCATGGCAAATACTACTACTATTACCACCACTGCTGCCATTACTACTACTGCTGCTACTAACTACTGCTGCTGCTACTTGTACAGGTGCTGCTGCTACTACTACTACTAATAGCCCAGTGCATGGCAATATTAACACTACTACTACTACTGCTGCTTCTACTATTGCTACTACTACTGCTACTACTAGTAGTCCAGTGCATGGCAAATTCTACTACTATTACTACAACAGCTACTGCTGCTAATAGTAATGTTACTACTACCGCTAATGCTAGTAATCTAGTATATGGGCAAATACTACTACTATTACTACTAGTGCTGCTGCTGCTACTTCCGCTACTACAACTATCAATACTACTAGCCCAGTGCATGGCAAATATACTACTATTATTGCTGTTCCTGCTACTTCTACTACTATTCCTGGCCCACTGCAAGTCAAATATGCTGCTCCAATTACTCCTGCTGCTGCCACTTCTACTGCTATTGCTACCACTATTACTACTACCACTAGCCCAATGCATGGCAAATACTACTACTATTACTACTACTGCTGCTGCTTGTACAAATGCTACTACTACTGCTACTACTAGTAGTCCAGTGCATTGAAAATACTACTACTACTACTCCTGATGCTGCTACTACTTCTACTACTAGTATCAATACTACTAGCCCTGTGTATGGCAAATCTACTACTACTACTGTTATGGCTGCTACTTCTATTATCACTACTGGCCCACTGCAGGACAAATCTGCTGGTACTATTACTGCTGCTGATGCCACTTCTATTGCTGATGCTAACTCTACTACTACTGCTACTACTAGCAGTCCACTGCATGGCAAATCTACTACTACTACTTCAATTGCTGCTACTGCTACTACTACTACTGGCCCTCTGCAGGGAATATATGGTGCTACTACTCCTGCTGCTGCAGCCACTTCTCCTGCTGCTACTACCACTACTATTACTACTAGCCCAGTGCATGGCAAATACTACTTCTATTACCACTACTGCTGCTACTTCTACTGCTGCTGCTACCTCCGTTCCCCGGCCCAGGCGGGCGGCGGGTCCCTGCCGGGACGGGCGGGCCGCTGGGCTGGCGGTAAGGCCCAAGCGCCCGCTAAGCTGCGCCTCAAGAGGCAGCCCGCGACCCCGCCGGCATCTACTGCCAAACCAGCCTAGAAGGGCCCGATCTCGCCGCGATCGCGGAGCTAAGCAGGGTCAGGCCTGGTTACCGAGACCTCTAGGGAAGACCGGGTGCTCTAGGCTTTTGCCTCCCGCTCCGCCTTCTCCTTTTGGCGCCCGCGGCGTTCGCGGCTATCTCCGCCCCCCGCCGGGTACAGCTGCAAGCCCCCACCTCCTCAGGCCCTCCCACCACAGCAAGCGTCTTATGAGGCGCTCCCGCCTGCCTGAGCGGCAGGCGGCCAGAAGGCGGCCCTGGAAGGCAGAGGCACACCAGACGCTCCGGGGGTGGCCTGACGGAAACCAGACGTGGCCGCGGACCCGGGGGGCCGTCCGTGCGGCCCGCGAGCCCCTCGACCTGCACCTGGCCGCCCCCACTGGAGCCCAGCCCCGGCGCCGCCACCTGTCTGCCGGGCTGGCTCTCCACAGCTCCATACGAAAAAACCGCCCCTCCGCCGTTTCATTATGGGCCGGGCGCGGGAGCGGGGTCGAGGGCCCAGGCCGCTTCCCTGGGCCTGCCGGCCACCTGGGGCGGGGTCCTGAGCTCGGACGGTGACGTGGGGGGCGAAAGTGCCGTGGCTGGGTCTTAGAGGCCGTGCCAACTCAATGGTGGCTCCCAGTGGCTTCGGGCCAGCTTCTGTCAGGCAGGAGGGCCGGTCCGGTCTGTGGCTGAGCTGCACCTAGCGCAGCATGGGCGGGCAGGTGGGATGCCCAGGGACCGCGGTCCCCGGGCCCGGAAGCCTCCTGGCCACTTCCCCGTGAGCGGCCTGCGGGATCTGGGGCGGGGCGCCAAGCGCCGAAAAGTTTGCTGGCTCCCGCCCGACCTGGGCTGGGTGGTCGCCAACACCCTCCGCCACCCCCAGGTGCCCGAGACCTCCGTTCCCCGGCCTAGGCAGGCGGCGGGGCCCTGCCGGGACGGGCGGGCCGCTGGGCTGACGGTAAGGCCCAAGCGCCTGTGAAGCTGCGCCTCAAGAGGCAGCCCGCGACCCCGCCAGCATCTACTGCCGAAGCAGCCTAGAAGGGCCCGATCTCGCCGCGATCGCGGGAAGCTAAGCAGGGTCGGGCCTGGTTAGAACTTGGATGGGAGACCTCTAGGGAAGACCGGGTGCTCTAGGCTTTTTGCCATCCCGCTCCGCCTTCTCCTTTTGGCGCCCGCGGCGTTCGCGGCTATCTCCGCCCCCCGCCGGGTACAGCTGCAAGCCCCACCTCCTCAGGCCCCTCCCACCACAGCAAGCGTCTTATGAGGGCGCTCCCCGCCTGCCTGACCGTAGAGGCGGCCAGAAGGCGGCCCTGGAAGGCAGAGGCACAACCAGACGCTCCGGGGGTGGCCTGACGGAAACCAGACGTGGCCGCGGACCCGGGGGCCGTCCGTGCGGCCCGCGAGCCCATCGACCTGCCCTGGCCGCCCCCACTGGAGCCCAGCCCCGGCGCCGCCACCTGTCTGCCGGGCTGGCTCTCCACAGCTCCATACGGAAAAAGCCGCCCCTCTGCCGTTTCGCCATGGCCGGGGGCGGGAGCGGGATCGAGGGCCCAGGCCGCTTCCCCGGGCCTGCCGGCCACCTGGGGCGGGGTCCCTGAGCTCGGACGGTGGCATTGGGGGCAAAGGGTGGCGTTGCTGGGTCTAAGGGGCTGTACCAACACAATGCTGGCTCCCACTGGCTTCGGGCCACCTGCTGTCGGGCAGGAGGGCCGGCCCGGTCTGCGGTTGGGCTTCGCCTAACGCAGCGTGGACCGGCTACTACTATTGCTCTTGCTGATTCTTCTACTTCTATTTCTGGCCCTCTGCAGGTCAAATATGCTGCCACTATTACTGCTGCTGATGCCACTTCTACTGCATGTTTCTACCACTACTACTACTACTACTAGGCCAGTGCATGGCAAATACTACTACTATTACCACCACTGCTGCCATTACTACTACTGCTGCTACTACTACTGCTGCTGCTACTTGTACAGGTGCTGCTGCTACTACTACTACTAGTAGTCCAGTGCATGGCAAATACTACTACTATTACCACCACTGCTGCTTCTACTATTGCTACTACTACTGCTACTACTAGTAGTCCAGTGCATGGCAAATTCTACTACTATTACTACAACAGCTACTGCTGCTAATAGTAATGTTACTACTACCGCTAATGCTAGTAATCTAGTATATGGCAAATACTACTACTATTACTACTAGTGCTGCTGCTGCTACTTCCGCTACTACAACTATCAATACTACTAGCCCAGTGCATGGCAAATATACTACTATTATTGCTGTTCCTGCTACTTCTACTACTATTCCTGGCCCACTGCAAGTCAAATATGCTGCTCCAATTACTCCTGCTGCTGCCACTTCTACTGCTATTGCTACCACTATTACTACTACCACTAGCCCAATGCATGGCAAATACTACTACTATTACTACTACTGCTGCTGCTTGTACAAATGCTACTACTACTGCTACTACTAGTAGTCCAGTGCATTGAAAATACTACTACTACTACTCCTGATGCTGCTACTACTTCTACTACTAGTATCATACTACTAGCCCTGTGTATGGCAAATCTACTACTACTACTGTTATGGCTGCTACTTCTATTATCACTACTGGGCCCACTGCAGGACAAATCTGCTGGTACTATTACTGCTGCTGATGCCACTTCTATTGCTGATGCTAACTCTACTACTACTGCTACTACTAGCAGTCCACTGCATGGCAAATCTACTACTACTACTTCAATTGCTGCTACTGCTACTACTACTACTGGCCCTCTGCAGGGAATATATGGTGCTACTACTCCTGCTGCTGCAGCCACTTCTCCTGCTGCTACTACCACTACTATTACTACTAGCCCAGTGCATGCAAATACTACTTCTATTACCACTACTGCTGCTACTTCTACTGCTGCTGCTACCTCCGTTCCCCGCCCAGGCGGGCGGCGGTCCCTGCCGGGACGGGCGGGGCCGCTGGGCTGGCGGTAAGGCCCAAGCGCCCGCTAAGCTGCGCCTCAAGAGGCAGCCCGCGACCCCGCCGGCATCTACTGCCAAACCAGCCTAGAAGGGCCCGATCTCGCCGCGATCGCGGAAGCTAAGCAGGGTCGGGCCTGGTTAGAACTTGGATGGGAGACCTCTAGGGAAGACCGGGTGCTCTAGGCATTTGCCTCCCGCTCCGCCTTCTCCTTTTGGCGCCCGCGGCGTTCGCGGGCTATCTCCGCCCCCCGCCGGGTACAGCTGCAAGCCCCACCTCCTCAGGCCCCTCCCACCAACAGCAAAGCGTCTTATGAGGCGCTCCCCGCATGCCTGAGCGGCCAGGCGGCCAGAAGGCGCCCTGAAGGCAGAGGCACACCAGACGCTCCGGGGGTGGCCTGACGGAAACCAGACGTGGCCAGCGGACCCGGGGGCCGTCCGTGCGGCCCGCGAGCCCCTCGACCTGCACCTGGCCGCCCCCACTGGAGCCCAGCCCCGGCGCCGCCACCTGTCTGCCGGCTGGCTCTCCACAGCTCCATACGGAAAAAACCGCCCCTCCGCCGTTTCATTATGGCCGGGCGCGGGAGCGGGGTCGAGGGCCCAGGCCGCTTCCCTGGGCCTGCCGGCCACCTGGGCGGGGTCCCTGAGCTCGGACGGTGACGTGGGGGCGAAAGTGCCGTGGCTGGGTCTTAGAGGCCGTGCCAACTCAATGGTGGCTCCCAGTGGCTTCGGGCCAGCTTCTGTCAGGCAGGAGGGCCGGTCCGGTCTGTGGCTGAGCTGCACCTAGCGCAGCATGGGCGGGCAGGTGGGATGCCCAAGGGACCGCGGTCCCCGGGCCGGAAGCCTCCTGGGGCCACTTCCCCGTGAGCGGCCTGCGGGATCTGGGGCGGGGCCCAAGCGCCGAAAAGTTTGCTGGCTCCCGCCCAGCCCTGGGCTGGGTGGTCGCCAACACCTCCGCCACCCCCAGGTGCCCGAGACCCTCCGTTCCCCGGCCTAGGCAGGGCGGCGGGGCCCTGCCGGGACGGGCGGGCCGCTGGGCTGACGGTAAGGCCCAAGCGCCTGTGAAGCTGCGCCTCAAGAGGCAGCCCGCGACCCCGCCGGCATCTACTGCCGAAGCAGCCTAGAAGGGCCCGATCTCGCCGCGATCGCGGAAGCTAAGCAGGGTCGGGCCTGGTTAGAACTTGGATGGGAGACCTCTAGGGAAGACCGGGTGCTCTAGGCTTTTTGCCTCCCGCTCCGCCTTCTCCTTTTGGCGCCCGCGGCGTTCGCGGCTATCTCCGCCCCCCGCCGGGTACAGCTGCAAGCCCCACCTCCTCAGGCCCCTCCCACCACAGCAAGCGTCTTATGAGGCGCTCCCCGCCTGCCTGACCGAGAGGCGGCCAGAAGGCGGTCCCTGGAAGGCAGAGGCACACCAGATGCTCCGGGGTGGCCTGACGGAAACCAGACGTGGCCGCGGACCCGGGGGCCGTCCGTGCGGCCCGCGAGCCCCTCGACCTGCACCTGGCCGCCCCACTGGAGCCCAGCCCCGGCGCCGCCACCTGTCTGCCGGGCTGGCTCTCCACAGCTCCATACGGAAAAAGCCGCCCCTCTGCCGTTTCGCCATGGCCGGGGGCGGGAGCGGGATCGAGGGCCCCAGGCCGCTTCCCCGGGCCTGCCGGCCACCTGGGGCGGGGTCCTGAGCTCGGACGGTGGCGTGGGGGCAAGGGTGGCGTTGCTGGGTCTAAGGGGGCTGTACCAACACAATGCTGGCTCCCACTGGCTTCGGGCCACCTGCTGTCGGGCAGGAGGGCCGGCCCGTCTGCGGTTGGGCTTCGCCTAACGCAGCGTGGACCGCTACTACTATTGCTCTTGCTGATTCTTCTACTTCTATTCTGGCCCTCTGCAGGTCAAATTATGCTGCCACTATTACTGCTGCTGATGCCACTTCTACTGCTGTTTCTACCACTACTACTACTACTACTAGGCCAGTGCATGGCAAATACTACTACTATTACCACCACTGAGGCTGCCATTACTACTACTGCTGCTACTACTACTGCTGCTGCTACTTGTACAGGTGCTGCTGCTACTACTACTACTAATAGCCCAGTGCATGGCAATATTAACACTACTACTACTACTGCTGCTTCTACTATTGCTACTACTACTGCTACTACTAGTAGTCCAGTGCATGGCAAATTCTACTACTATTACTACAACAGCTACTGCTGCTAATAGTAATGTTACTACTACCGCTAATGCTAGTAATCTAGTATATGGCAATACTACTACTATTACTACTAGTGCTGCTGCTGCTACTTCCGCTACTACAACTATCAATACTACTAGCCCAGTGCATGGCAAATATACTACTATTATTGCTGTTCCTGCTACTTCTACTACTATTCCCTTGCCCACTGCAAGTCAAATATGCTGCTCCAATTACTCCTGCTGCTGCCACTTCTACTGCTATTGCTACCACTATTACTACTACCACTAGCCCAATGCATGGCAAATACTACTACTATTACTACTACTGCTGCTGCTTGTACAAATGCTACTACTACTGCTACTACTAGTAGTCCAGTGCATTGAAAATACTACTACTACTACTCCTGATGCTGCTACTACTTCTACTACTAGTATCAATACTACTAGCCCTGTGTATGGCAAATCTACTACTACTACTGTTATGGCTGCTACTTCTATTATCACTACTGGCCCACTGCAGGACAAATCTGCTGGTACTATTACTGCTGCTGATGCCACTTCTATTGCTGATGCTAACTCTACTACTACTGCTACTACTAGCAGTCCACTGCATGGCAAATCTACTACTACTACTTCAATTGCTGCTACTGCTACTAACTACTACTGGCCCTCTGCAGGGAATATATGGTGCTACTACTCCTGCTGCTGCAGCCACTTCTCCTGCTGCTACTACCACTACTATTACTACTAGCCCAGTGCATGGCAAATAACTACTTCTATTACCACTACTGCTGCTACTTCTACTGCTGCTGCTACCTCCGTTCCCCGGCCCAGGCGGGCGCGGGTCCCTGCCGGGACGGGCGGGCCGCTGGGCTGGCGTAAGGCCCAAGCGCCCGCTAAGCTGCGCCTCAAGAGGCAGCCCGCGACCCCGCCGGCATCTACTGCCAAACCAGCCTAGAAGGGCCCGATCTCGCCGCGATCGCGGAAGCTAAGCAGGGTCGGGCCTGGTTAGAACTTGGATGGGAGACCTCTAGGGAAGACCGGGTGCTCTAGGCTTTTGCCTCCCGCTCCGCCTTCTCCTTTTGGCGCCCGCGGCGTTCGCGGCTATCTCCGCCCCCCGCCGGGTACAGCTGCAAGCCCCACCTCCTCAGGCCCCTCCCACCACAGCAAGCGTCTTATGAGGCGCTCCCCGCCTGCCTGAGCGGCCAGGCGGGCCAGAAGGCGGCCCTGGAAGGCAGAGGCAACACCCAGACGCTCCGGGGTGGCCTGACGGAAAACCAGACGTGGCCGCGGACCCGGGGGCCGTCCGTAGCGGCCCGCGAGCCCCTCGACCTGCACCTGGCCGCCCCCACTGGAGCCCAGCCCCGGCGCCGCCACCTGTCCTGCCGGGCTGGCTCTCCACAGCTCCATACGGAAAAAAACCGCCCCTCCGCCGTTTCATTATGGGCCGGGCGCGGGAGCGGGGTCGAGGGCCCAGGCCGCTTCCCTGGGCCTGCCGGCCACACTGGGGCGGGGTCCTGAGCTCGGACGGTGACGTGGGGGCGAAAGTGCCGTGGCTGGGTCTTAGGAGGCCGTGCCAACTCAATGGTGCTCCCAGTGCTTCGGGGCCAGCTTCTGTCAGGCAGGAGGGCCGGTCCGGTCTGTGTGCTGAGCTGCACCTAGCGCAGCATGGGCGGGCAGGTGGGGATGCCCAAGGGACCCGCGGTCCCCGGGCCCGGAAGCCTCCTGGTGCCACTTCCCCGTGAGCGGCCTGCGGGATCTGGGGCGGGGCGCCAAGCGCCGAAAAGTTTGCTGGCTCCCGCCCGCCCTGGGCTGGGTGGTCGCCAACACCTCCGCCACCCCAGGTGCCCGAGACCTCCCGTTCCCCGGCCTAGGCAGGCGGCGGGGCCCTGCCGGGACGGGCGGGGCCGCTGGGCTGACGGTAAGGCCCAAGCGCACTGTGAAGCTGCGCCTCAAGAGGCAGCCCGCGACCCCGCCGGCATCTACTGCCGAAGCAGCCTAGAAGGGCCCGATCTCGCCGCGATCGCGGAAGCTAAGCAGGGTCCGGGCCTGGTTAGAACTTGGATGGGAGACCTCTAGGGAAGACCGGGTGCTCTAGGCTTTTTGCCTCCCGCTCCGCCTTCTCCTTTTGGCGCCCGCGGCGTTCGCGGCTATCTCCGCCCCCGCCGGGTACAGCTGCAAGCCCCACCTCCTCAGGCCCCTCCCACCACAGCAAGCGTCTTATGAGGCGCTCCCCGCCTGCCTGACCGGAGAGGCGGCCAGAAGGCGGCCCTGGAAGGCAGAGGCACACCAGATGCTCCGGGGGTGGCCTGACGGAAACCAGACGTGGCCGCGGACACCGGGGCCGTCCGTGCGGCCCGCGAGCCCCTCGACCTGCACCTGGCCGCCCCCACTGGAGCCCAGCCCCCGGCGCCGCCACCTGTCCTGCCGGGCTGGCTCTCCACAGCTCCATACGGAAAAAGCCGCCCCTCTGCCGTTTCGCCATGGCCGGGGGCGGGAGCGGGATCGAGGGCCAGGCCGCTTCCCGGGCCTGCCGGCCACCTGGGGCGGGGTCCTGAGCTCGGACGGTGGCGTGGGGGCAAGGGTGGCGTTGCTGGGTCTAGAGGGGCTGTAACCACACAATGCTGGCTCCCACTGGCTTCGGGCCACCTGCTGTCGGGCAGGAGGGCCGGCCCGGTCTGCGGTTGGGCTTCGCCTAACGCAGCGTGGACCGGCTACTACTATTGCTCTTGCTGATTCTTCTACTTCTATTCTGGCCCTCTGCAGGTCAAATATGCTGCCACTATTACTGCTGCTGATGCCACTTCTACTGCTGTTTCTACCACTACTACTACTACTACTAGGGCCAGTGCATGGCAATACTACTACTATTACCACCACTGCTGCCATTACTACTACTGCCTGCTACTACTAACTGCTGCTGCTACTTGTACAGGTGCTGCTGCTACTACTACTACTAATAGCCCAGTGCATGGCAAATATTAACACTACTACTACTACTGCTGCTTCTACTATTGCTACTACTACTGCTACTACTAGTAGTCCAGTGCATGGCAAATTCTACTACTATATACTACAACAGCTACTGCTGCTAATAGTAATGTTACTACTACCCGCTAATGCTAGTAATCTAGTATATGGCAAATACTACTACTATTACTACTAGTGCTGCTGCTGCTACTTCCGCTACTACAACTATCAATACTACTAGCCCAGTGCATGGCAAATATACTACTATTATTGCTGTTCCTGCTACTTCTACTACTATTCCTGGCCCACTGCAAGTCAAATATGCTGCTCCAATTACTCCTGCTGCTGCCACTTCTACTGCTATTGCTACCACTATTACTACTACCACTAGCCCAATGCATGGCAAATACTACTACTATTACTACTAATGCTGCTGCTTGTAAAAATGCTACTACTACTGCTACTACTAGTAGTCCAGTGCATTGAAAATACTACTACTACTACTCCTGATGCTGCTACTACTTCTACTACTAGTATCAATACTACTAGCCCTGTGTATGGCAAATCTACTACTACTACTGTTATGGCTGCTACTTCTATTATCACTACTGGCCCACTGCAGGACAAATCTGCTGGTACTAGTACTGCTGCTGATGGCCACTTCTATTGCTGATTCTAACTCTACTACTACTGCTACTACTAGCAGTCCACTGCATGGCAAATCTACTACTACTACTTTCAATTGCTGCTACTGCTACTACTACTACTGGCCCTCTGCAGGGAATATATGGTGCTACTACTACCCTGCTGCTGCAGCCACTTCTCCTGCTGCTACTACCACTACTATTACTACTAGCCCAGTGCATGGCATACTACTTCTATTACCACTACTGCTGCTACTTCTACTGCTGCTGCTACCCTCCGTTCCCCGCCCAGGCGGGCGGCGGGTCCCTGCCGGGGACGGGCGGGCCGCTGGGCTGGCGGTAAGGCCCAAGCGCCCGCTAAGCTGCGCCTCAAGAGGCAGCCCGCGACCCCGCCGGCATCTACTGCCAAACCAGCCTAGAAAGGGCCCGATCTCGCCGCGATCGCGGAAGCTAAGCAGGGTCGGGCCTGGTTAGAACTTGATGGGAGACCTCTAGGGAAGACCGGGTGCTCTAGGCTTTTTGCCTCCCGCTCCGCCTTCTCCTTTTGGCGCCCGGCGGCGTTCGCGGCTATCTCCGCCCCCCGCCGGGTACAGCTGCAAGCCCCACCTCCTCAGGCCCCTCCCACCACAGCAAGCGTCTTATGAGGCGCTCCCCGCCTGCCTGAGCGGCCAGGCGGCCAGAAGGCGGCCCTGGAAGGCAGAGGCACACCAGACGCTCCGGGGGTGGCCTGACGGAAACCAGACGTGGCCGCGGACCCGGGGGCCGTCCGTGCGGCCCGCGAGCCCCTCGACCTGCACCTGGCCGCCCCCACTGGAGCCCAGCCCCGGCGCCGCCACCTGTCTGCCGGGCTGGCTCTCCACAGCTCCATACGGAAAAAACCGCCCCTCCGCCGTTTCATTATGGCCGGGCGCGGGAGCGGGGTCGAGGGCCCAGGCCGCTTCCCTGGGCCTGCCGGCCACCTGGGCGGGGTCCTGAGCTCGGGACGGTTGACGTGGGGGCGAAAGTGGCCGTGGCTGGGTCTTAGAGGCCGTGCCAACTCAATGGTGGCTCCCAGTGGCTTCGGGCCAGCTTCTGTCAGGCAGGAGGGGCCGGTCCGGGTCTGTGGCTGACTGCACCTAGCGCAGCATGGGCGGGCAGGTGGGATGCCCAAGGACCGCGGTCCCCGGGCCCGGAAGCCTGCCTGGGCCACTTCCCCGTGAGCGGCCTGCGGATCTGGGGCGGGGGCGCCAAGCGCAGCGAAAAGTTTGCTGGCTCCCGCCCTCACCTGGGCTGGGTGGTCGCCAACACTCCGCCACCCCCAGGTGCCCGAGACCTCCGTTCCCCCGCCTAGGCAGGCGGCGGGGCCCTGCCGGGACGGGCGGGCCGCTGGGCTGACGGTAAGGCCCAAGCGCCTGTGAAGCTGCGCCTCAAGGGCAGCCCGCGACCCCGCCGCATCTACTGCCGAAGCAGCCTAGAAGGGCCCGATCTCGCCGCGATCGCGGAAGCTAAGCAGGGTCGGGCCTGGTTAGAACTTGGATGGGAGACCTCTAGGGAAGACCGGGTGCTCTAGGCTTTTTTGCCTCCCGCTCCGCCTTCTCCTTTTGGCGCCCGCGGCGTTCGCGGCTATCTCCGCCCCCCGCCGGGTACAGCTGCAAGCCCACCTCCTCAGGCCCCTCCCACCACAGCAAGCGTCTTATGAGGCGCTCCCCGCCTGCCTGACCGGAGAGGCGGCCAGAAGGCGGCCCTGGAAGGCAGAGGCACACCAGATGCTCCGGGGGTGGCCTGACGGAAACCAGACGTGGCCGCGGACCCGGGGGCCGTCCGTGCGGCCCGCGAGCCCCTCGACCTGCACCTGGCCGCCCCCACTGGAGCCCAGCCCCGGCGCCGCCACCTGTCTGCCGGGCTGGCTCTCCACAGCTCCATACGGAAAAAGCCGCCCCTCTGCCGTTTCGCCATGGCCGGGGGCGGGAGCGGGATCGAGGGCCCAGGCCGCTTCCCCGGGCCTGCCGGCCACCTGGGGCGGGGTCCTGAGCTCGGACGGTGGCGTGGGGGCAAGGGTGGGCGTTGCTGGGTCTAAGGGGCTGTACCAACACAATGCTGGCTCCCACTGGCTTCGGGCCACCTGCTGTCGGGCAGGAGGGCCGGCCCGGTCTGCGGTTGGGCTTCGCCTAACGCAGCGTGGACCGGCTACTACTATTGCTCTTGCTGATTCTTCTACTTCTATTTCTGGCCCTCTGCAGGTCAAATATGCTGCCACTATTACTGCTGCTGATGCCACTTCTACTGCTGTTTCTACCACTACTACTACTACTACTAGGCCAGTGCATTGGCAAATACTACTTACTATTACCACCACTGCTGCCATTACTACTACTGCTGCTACTACTACTGCTGCTGCTACTTGTACAGGTGCTGCTGCTACTACTACTACTAATAGCCCAGTGCATGGCAAATATTAACACTACTACTACTACTGCTGCTTCTACTATTGCTACTACTACTGCTACTACTAGTAGTCCAGTGCATGGCAAATTCTACTACTATTACTACAACAGCTACTGCTTGCTAATAGTAATGTTACTACTACCGCTAATGCTAGTAATCTAGTATATGGCAAATACTACTACTATTACTACTAGTGCTGCTGCTGCTACTTCCGCTACTACAACTATCAATACTACTAGCCCCAGTGCATGGCAAATATACTACTATTATTGCTGTTCCTGCTACTTCTACTACTATTCCTGGCCCACTGCAAGTCAAATATGCTGCTCCAATTACTCCTGCTGCTGCCACTTCTACTGCTATTGCTACCACTATTACTACTACCACTAGCCCAATGCATGGCAAATACTACTACTATTACTACTACTGCTGCTGCTTGTACAAATGCTACTACTACTACTGCTACTACTAGTAGTCCAGTGCATTGAAAATACTACTACTACTACTCCTGATGCTGCTACTACTTCTACTACTAGTATCAATACTACTAGCCCTGTGTATGGCAAATCTACTACTACTACTGTTATGGCTGCTACTTCTATTATCACTACTGGCCCACTGCAGGACAAATCTGCTGGTACTATTACTGCTGCTGATGCCACTTCTATTGCTGATGCTAACTCTACTACTACTGCTACTACTAGCAGTCCACTGCATGGCAAATCTACTACTACTACTGTTATGGCTGCTACTTCTATTATCACTACTGGCCCACTGCAGGGAATATATGGTGCTACTACTCCTGCTGCTGCAGCCACTTCTCCTGCTGCTACTACCACTACTATTACTACTAGCCCAGTGCATGGCAAATACTACTTCTATTACCACTACTGCTGCTACTTCTACTGCTGCTGCTACCTCCGTTCCCCGGCCCAGGCGGGCGGCGGGTCCCTGCCGGACGGGCGGGCCGCTGGGCTGGCGGTAAGGCCCAAGCGCCCGCTAAGGCTGCGCCTCAAGAGGCAGCCCGCGACCCCGCCGGCATCTACTGCCAAACCAGCCTAGAAGGGCCCGATCTCGCCGCGATCGCGGAAGCTAGCAGGGTCGGGCCTGGTTAGAACTTGGATGGGAGACCTCTAGGGAAGACCGGGTGCTCTAGGCTTTTGCCTCCCGCTCCGCCTTCTCCTTTTGGCGGCCCGCGGCGTTCGCGGCTATCTCCGCCCCCCGCCGGGTACAGCTGCAAGCCCCACCTCCTCAGGCCCCTCCCACCACAGCAAGCGTCTTATGAGGCGCTCCCCGCCTGCCTGAGCGGCCAGGCGGGCCAGAAGGCGGCCCTGGAAGGCAGAGGCACACCAGACGCTCCGGGGGTGGCCTGACGGAAACCAGACGTGGCCGCGGACCCGGGGCCGTCCGTGCGGCCCGCGAGCCCCTCGACCTGCACCTGGCCGCCCCCACTGGAGCCCAGCCCCGGCGCCGCCACCTGTCTGCCGGGCTGGCTCTCCACAGCTCCATACGAAAAAACCGCCCCTCCGCCGTTTCATTATGGCCGGGCGCGGGAGCGGGGTCGAGGGCCCAGGGCCGCTTCCCTGGGCCTGCCGGCCACCTGGGGCGGGGTCCTGAGCTCGGACGGTGACGTGGGGGCGAAAGTGCCGTGGCTGGGTCTTAGAGGCCGTGCCAACTCATGGTGGCTCCCAGTGGCTTCGGGCCAGCTTCTGTCCAGGCAGGAGGGCCGTTCCGGTCTGTGGCTGAGCTGCACCTAGCGCAGCAATGGGCGGGCAGGTGGGATGCCCAAGGGACCGCGGGTCCCCGGGCCCGGAAGCCTCCTGGGGCCACTTCCCCCGTGAGCGGCCTGCGGGATCTGGGGCGGGGCGCCAAGCGCCGAAAAGTTTGCTGGCTCCTGCCCGCCCTGGGCTGGGTGGTCGCCAACACCTCCGCCACCCCCAGGTGCCCGAGACCTCCGTTCCCCGGCCTAGGCAGGCGGCGGGGCCCTGCCGGGACGGGCGGGCCGCTGGGCTGACGGTAAGGCCCAAGCGCCTGTGAAGCTGCGCCTCAAGAGGCAGCCCGCGACCCCGCCGGCATCTACTGCCGAAGCAGCCTAGAAGGGCCCGATCTCGCCGCGATCGCGGAAGCTAAGCAGGGTCGGGCCTGGTTAGAACTTGGATGGGAGACCTCTAGGGAAGACCGGGTGCTCTAGGCTTTTGCCTCCCGCTCCGCCTTCTCCTTTTGGCGCCCGCGCGTTCGCGGCTATCTCCGCCCCCCGCCGGGTACAGCTGCAAGCCCCACCTCCTCAGGCCCCTCCCACCACAGCAAGCGTCTTATGAGGCGCTCCCCGCCTGCCTGACCGGAGAGGCGGCCAGAAGGCGGCCCTGGAAGGCAGAGGCACACCAGATGCTCCGGGGGTGGCCTGACGGAAACCAGACGTGGCCGCGGACCCGGGGGCCGTCCGTGCGGCCCGCGAGCCCCTCGACCTGCACCTGGCCGCCCCCACTGGAGCCCAGCCCCGGCGCCGCCACCTGTCTGCCGGGCTGGCTCTCCACAGCTCCATACGGAAAAAGCCGCCCCTCTGCCGTTTCGCCATGGCCGGGGGCGGGAGCGGGATCGAGGGCCCAGGCCGCTTCCCCGGGCCTGCCGGCCACCTGGGGCGGGGTCCTGAGCTCGGACGGTGGCGTGGGGGCAAGGGTGGCGTTGCTGGGTCTAAGGGGCTGTACCAACACAATGCTGGCTCCCACTGGCTTCGGGCCACCTGCTGTCGGGCAGGAGGGCCGGCCCGGTCTGCGGTTGGGCTTCGCCTAACGCAGCGTGGACCGGCTACTACTATTGCTCTTGCTGATTCTTCTACTTCTATTTCTGGCCCTCTGCAGGTCAAATATGCTGCCACTATTACTGCTGCTGATGCCACTTCTACTGCTGTTTCTACCACTACTACTACTACTACTAGGCCAGTGCATGGCAAATACTACTACTATTACCACCACTGCTGCCATTACTACTACTGCTGCTACTACTACTGCTGCTGCTACTTGTACAGGTGCTGCTGCTACTACTACTACTAATAGCCCAGTGCATGGCAAATATTAACACTACTACACTACTTACTGCTGCTTCTACTATTGCTACTACTACTGCCTACTACTAGTAGTCCAGTGCATGGCAAATTCTACTACTATTACTACAACAGCTACTGCTGCTAATAGTAATGTTACTACTACCGCTAATGCTAGTAATCTAGTATATGGCAAATACTACTACTATTACTACTAGTGCTGCTGCTGCTACTTCCGCTACTACAACTATCAATACTACTAGCCCAGTGCATGGCAAATATAACTACTATTATTGCTGTTCCTGCTACTTCTACTACTATTCCTGGCCCACTGCAAGTCAAATATGCTGCTCCAATTACTCCTGCTGCTGCCACTTTCTACTGCTATTGCTACCACTATTACTACTACCACTAGCCCAATGCATGGCAAATACTACTACTATTACTACTACTGCTGCTGCTTGTACAAATGCTACTACTACTGCTACTACTAGTAGTCCAGTGCATTGAAAATACTACTACTACTACTACTACTAGTGCTGCTGCTACTACTTCCGCTACTACAACTATCAATACTACTAGCCCTGTGTATGGCAAATCTACTACTACTACTGTTATGGCTGCTACTTCTATTATCACTACTGGCCCACTGCAGGACAAATCTGCTGGTACTATTACTGCTGCTGATGCCACTTCTATTGCTGATGCTAACTCTACTACTACTGCTACTACTAGCAGTCCACTGCATGGCAAATCTACTACTACTACTTCAATTGCTGCTACTGCTACTACTACTACTGGCCCTCTGCAGGGAATATATGGTGCTACTACTCCTGCGTGCTGCAGCCACTTCTCCTGCTGCTACTACCACTACTATTACTACTAGCCCAGTGCATGGCAAATACTACTTCTATTACCACTACTGCTGCTACTTCTACTGCTGCTGCTACCTCCGTTCCCCGGCCCAGGCGGGCGGCGGGTCCCTGCCGGGACGGGCGGGCCGCTGGGCTGGCGTAAGGCCCAAGCGCCCGCTAAGCTGCGCCTCAAGAGGCAGCCCGCGACCCCGCCGGCATCTACTGCCAAACCAGCCTAGAAGGGCCCGATCTCGCCGCGATCGCGGAAGCCTAATCAGGGTCGGGCCTGGTTACCGAGACCTCTAGGGAAGACCGGGTGCTCTAGGCTTTTTGCCTCCCGCTCCGCCTTCTCCTTTTGGCGCCCGCGGCGTTCGCGGCTATCTCCGCCCCCCGCCGGGTACAGCTGCAAGCCCCACCTCCTCAGGCCCCTCCCACCACAGCAAGCGTCTTATGAGGCGCTCCCCGCCTGCCTGAGCGTCCAGGCGGCCAGAAGGCGGCCCCTGGAAGGCAGAGGCACACCAGATGCTCCGGTGGTGGCCTGACGGAAACCATACGTGGCCGCGGACCCGGGGGCCGTCCGTGGCGGCCCGCGAGCCCCTCGACCTGCACCTGGCCGCCCCCACTTGAGCCCAGCCCCGGCGCCGCCACCTGTCTGCCGGGCTGGCTCTCCACAGCTCCATACGGAAAAAAAACCGCCCCTTCCGCCGTTTCATTATGGCCGGGCGCGGGAGCGGGGTCGAGGGCCCAGGCCGCTTCCCTGGGCCTGCCGGCCACCTGGGGCGGGGTCCTGAGCTCGGACGGTGACGTGGGGGCGAAAGTGCCGTGGCTGGGTCTTAGAGGCCGTGCCAACTCAATGGTGGCTCCCAGTGGCTTCGGGCCAGCTTCTGTCAGGCAGGAGGGCCGGTCCGGTCTGTGGCTGAGCTGCACCTAGCGCAGCATGGGCGGGCAGGTGGGATTGCCCAAGGGACCGCGGTCCCCGGGCCCGGAAGCCTCCTGGGCCACTTCCCCGTGAGCGGCCTGCGGGATCTGGGGCGGGGCGCCAAGCGCCGAAAAGTTTGCTGGCTCCCGCCCGCCCTGGGCTGGGTGGTCGCCAACACCTCCGCCACCCCCAGGTGCCCGAGACCTCCGTTCCCCGGCCTAGGCAGGCGGCGGGGCCCTGCCGGGACGGGCGGGCCCGCTGGGCTGACGGTAAGGCCCAAGCGCCTGTGAAGCTGCGCCTCAAGAGGCAGCCCGCGACCCCGCCGGCATCTACTGCCGAAGCAGCCTAGAAGGGCCCGATCTCGCCGCGATCGCGGAAGCTAAGCAGGGTCGGGCCTGGTTAGAACTTGGATGGGAGACCTCTAGGGAAGACCGGGTGCTCTAGGCTTTTTGCCTCCCGCTCCGCCTTCTCCTTTTGGCGCCCGCGGCGTTCGCGGCTATCTCCGCCCCCCGCCGGGTACAGCTGCAAGCCCCACCTCCTCAGGCCCCTCCCACCACAGCAAGCGTCTTATGAGGCGCTCCCCGCCTGCCTGACCGGAGAGGCGGCCAGAAGGCGGCCCTGGAAGGCAGAGGCACACCAGACGCTCCGGGGGTGGCCTGACGGAAACCAGACGTGGCCGCGGACCCGGGGGCCGTCCGTGCGGCCCGCGAGCCCCTCGACCTGCACCTGGCCGCCCCCCACTGGAGCCCAGCCCCGGCGCCGCCACCTGTCTGCCGGGCTGGCTCTCCACAGCTCCATACGGAAAAAGCCGCCCCTCTGCCGTTTCGCCATGGCCGGGGGCGGGAGCGGGATCGAGGGGCCCAGGCCGCTTCCCCGGGCCTGCCGGCCACCTGGGGCGGGGTCCTGAGCTCGGACGGTGGCGTGGGGGCAAGGGTGGCGTTGCTGGGTCTAAGGGGCTGTACCAACACAATGCTGGCTCCCACTGGCTTCGGGCCACCTGCTGTCGGGCAGGAGGGCCGGCCCGGTCCTGCGGTTGGGCTTCGCCTAACGCAGCGTGGACCGGCTACTACTATTGCTCTTGCTGATTCTTCTACTTCTATTTTCTGGCCTCTGCAGGTCAAATATGCTGCCACTATTACTGCTGCTGATGCCACTTCTACTGCTGTTTCTACCACTACTACTACTACTACTAGGCCAGTGCATGGCAAATACTACTACTATTACCACCACTGCTGCCATTACTACTACTGCTGCTACTACTACTGCTGCTGCTACTTGTACAGGTGCTGCTGCTACTACTACTACTAATAGCCCAGTGCATGGCAAATATTAACACTACTACTACTACTACTGCTGCTTCTACTATTGCTACTACTACTGCTACTACTAGTAGTCCAGTGCATGGCAAATTCTACTACTATTACTACAACAGCTACTGCTGCTAATAGTAATGTTACTACTACCGCTAAATGCTAGTAATCTAGTATATGGCAAATACTACTACTATTACTACTAGTGCTGCTGCTGCTACTTCCGCTACTACAACTATCAATACTACTAGCCCAGTGCATGGCAAATATACTACTATTATTGCTGTTCCTGCTACTTCTACTACTATTCCTGGCCCACTGCAAGTCAAATATGCTGCTCCAATTACTCCTGCTGCTGCCACTTCTACTGCTATTGCTACCACTATTACTACTACCACTAGCCCAATGCATGGCAAATACTACTACTATTACTACTACTGCTGCTGCTTGTACAAATGCTACTACTACTGCTACTACTAGTAGTCCAGTGCATTGAAAATACTACTACTACTACTCCTGATGCTGCTACTACTTCTACTACTAGTATCAATACTACTAGCCCTGTGTATGGCAAATCTACTACTACTACTGTTATGGCTGCTACTTCTATTATCACTACTGGCCCACTGCAGGACAAATCTGCTGGTACTATTACTGCTGCTGATGCCACTTCTATTGCTGATGCTAACTCTACTACTACTGCTACTACTAGCAGTCCACTGCATGGCAAATCTACTACTACTACTTCAATTGCTGCTACTGCTACTACTACTACTGGCCCTCTGCAGGGAATATATGGTGCTACTACTCCTGCTGCTGCAGCCACTTCTCCTGCTGCTACTACCACTACTATTACTACTAGCCCAGTGCATGGCAAAATACTACTTCTATTACCACTACTGCTGCTACTTCTACTGCTGCTGCTACCTCCGTTCCCCGGCCCAGGCGGGCGGCGGGTCCCTGCCGGGACGGGCGGGGCCGCTGGGCTGGCGGTAAGGCCCAAGCGCCCGCTAAGCTGCGCCTCAAGAGGCAGCCCGCGACCCCGCCGGCATCTACTGCCAAACCAGCCTAGAAGGGCCCGATCTCGCCGCGATCGCGGAAGCTAAGTAGGGTCAGGCCTGGTTACCGAGACCTCTAGGGAAGACCGGGTGCTCTAGGCTTTTTGCCTCCCGCTCCGCCTTCTCCTTTTGGCGCCCGCGGCGTTCGCGGCTATCTCCGCCCCCCCGCCGGGTACAGCTGCAAGCCCCACCTCCTCAGGCCCCTCCCACCACAGCAAGCGTCTTATGAGGCGCTCCCCGCCTGCCTGAGCGGCCAGGCGGCCAGAAGGCGGCCCTGGAAGGCAGAGGCACACCAGACGCTCCGGGGGTGGCCTGACGGAAACCAGACGTGGCCGCGGACCCGGGGGCCGTCCGTGCGGCCCGCGAGCCCCTCGACCTGCACCTGGCCGCCCCCACTGGAGCCCAGCCCCGGCGCCGCCACCTGTCTGCCGGGCTGGCTCTCCACAGCTCCATAACGGAAAAAACCGCCCCTCCGCCGTTTCATTATGGCCGGGCGCGGGAGCGGGGTCGAGGGCCCAGGCCGCTTCCCTGGGCCTGCCGGCCACCTGGGGCGGGGTCCTGAGCTCGGACGGTGACGTGGGGGCGAAAGGTGCCGTGGCTGGGTCTTAGAGGGCCGTGCCAACTCAATGGTGGCTCCCAGTGGCTTCGGGCCAGCTTCTGTCAGGCAGGAGGGCCGGTCCGGTCTGTGGCTGAGCTGCACCTAGCGCAGCATGGGCGGGCAGGTGGGATGCCCAAGGGACCGCGGTCCCCGGCCCGGAAGCCTCCTGGGCCACTTCCCCGTGAGCGGCCTGCGGGATCTGGGGCGGGGCGCCAAGCGCCGAAAAGTTTGCTGGCTCCCGCCCGCCCTGGGCTGGGTGGTCGCCAACACCTCCGCCACCCCCAGGTGCCCGAGACCTCCGTTCCCCGGCCTAGGCAGGCGGCGGGGCCCTGCCGGGACGGGCGGGGCCGCTGGGCTGACGGTAAGGCCCAAGCGCCTGTGAAGCTGCGCCTCAAGAGGCAGCCCGCGACCCCGCCGGCATCTACTGCCAAACCAGCCTAGAAGGGCCCGATCTCGCCGCGATCGCGGAAGCTAAGCAGGGTCGGGCCTGGTTAGAACTTGGATGGGAGACCTCTAGGGAAGACCGGGTGCTCTAGGCTTTTTGCCTCCCGCTCCGCCTTCTCCTTTGGCGCCCAGCGGCGTTCGCGGCTATCTCCGCCGCCCCATCCGCTGCCCCCGCCAGGTAACGGCTGCAAGCCCCACCTCCTCAGGCCCCTCCCACCACAGCAAGTGTCTTATGAGGCGCTCCCCGCCTGCCTGACAGGCCAGGCGGCCAGAAGGCGGCCCTGAAAGCAGAGGCACACCAGACGCTCCGGGGGTGGCCTGACGGAAATCAGACGTGGCCGCGGACCCGGGGGCCGTCCGTGCGGCCCGCGAGCCCCTCGACCTGCACCTGGCCGCCCCACTGGAGCCCAGCCCCGGCGCCGCCACCTGTCTGCCGGGGCTGGCTCTCCACAGCTCCATACGGAAAAAGAGCCGCCCCTCTGCCGATTCGCCATGGCCGGGTGCGGGAGCGGGATCGAGGGGCCCAGGCCGCTTCCCCGGGCCTGCCGGCCACCTGGGGCGGGGTCCTGAGCTCGGACGGTGGCGTGGGGGCAAGGGTGGTGTTGCTGGGTCTAAGGGGCTGTACCAACACATGCTGGCTCCCACTGGCTTCGGGCCACCTGCTGTCGGGCAGGAGGGCCGGCCCGGTCTGCGGTTGGGCTTCGCCTAAGCGCAGCGTGGGCCGCTACTACTATTGCTCTTGCTGATTCTTCTACTTCTATTTCTGGCCCTCTGCAGGTCAAATATGCTGCCACTATTACTGCTGCTGATGCCACTTCTACTGCTGTTTCTACCACTACTACTACTACTACTAGGACAGTGCATGGCAAATACTACTACTATTACCACCACTGCTGCATTACTACTACTGCTGCTACTACTACTGCTGCTGCTACTTGTACAGGTGCTGCTGCTACTACTACTACTAATAGCCCAGTGCATGGCAAATATTAACACTACTACTACTGCTGCTGCTTCTACTATTGCTACTACTACTGCTACTACTAGTAGTCCAGTGCATGGCAAATTCTACTACTATTACTACAACAGCTACTGCTGCTAATAGTAATGTTACTACTACCCGGCTAATGCTAGTAATCTAGTATATGGCAAATACTACTACTATTACTACTAGTGCTGCTGCTGCTACTTCCGCTACTACAACTATCATACTACTAGCCCAGTGCATGGCAAATATACTACTATTATTGCTGTTCCTGCTACTTCTACTACTATTCCTGCCCACTGCAAGTCAAAATATGCTGCTCCAATTACTCCTGCTGCTGCCACTTCTACTGCTATTGCTACCACTATTACTACTACCACTAGCCCAATGCATGGCAAATACTACTACTATTACTACTACTGCTGCTGCTTGTACAAATGCTACTACTACTGCTACTACTAGTACGTCCAGTGCATTGAAAATACTACTACTACTACTCCTGATGCTGCTACTACTTCTACTACTAGTATCAATACTACTAGCCCTGTGTATGGCAAATCTACTACTAACTACTGTTATGGCTGCTACTTCTATTATCACTACTGGCCCACTGCAGGACAAATCTGCTGGTACTATTACTGCTGCTGATGCCACTTCTATTGCTGATGCTAACTCTACTACTACTGCTACTACTAGCAGTCCACTGCATGGCAAATCTACTACTACTACTTCAATTGCTGCTACTGCTACTACTACTACTGGCCCTCTGCAGGGAATATATGGTGCTACTACTCCTGCTGCTGCAGCCACTTCTCCTGCTGCTACTACCACTACTATTACTACTAGCCCAGTGCATGGAAAATACTACTTCTATTACACTACTGCTGCTACTTCTACTGCTGCTGCTACCTCCGTTCCCCGGCCCAGGCGGGCGGGCGGGTCCCTGCCGGGACGGGCGGGGCCGCTGGGCTGGCGGTAAGGCCCAAGCGCCCGCTAAGCTGCGCCTCAAGAGGCAGCCCGCGACCCCGCCGGCATCTACTGCCAAACCAGCCTAGAAGGGCCCGATCTCGCCGCGATCGCGGAAGCTAAGCAGGGTCGGGCCTGGTTAGAACTTGGATGGGAGACCTCTAGGGAAGACCGGGTGCTCTAGGCTTTTTGCCTCCCGCTCCGCCTTCTCCTTTTGGCGCCCGCGCGTTCGCGGCTATCTCCGCCCCCCGCCGGGTACAGCTGCAAGCCCCACCTCCTCAGGCCCCCTCCCACCACAGCAAGCGTCTTATGAGGCGCTCCCCGCCTGCCTGAGCGGCCAGGCGGCCAGAAGGCGGCCCTGGAAGGCAGAGGCACACCAGACGCTCCGGGGGTGGCCTGACAGAAACCAGACGTGGCCGCGGACCCGGGGGCCGTCCGTGCGGCCCGCGAGCCCCTCGACCTGCACCTGGCCGCCCCCACTGGAGCCCAGCCCCGGCGCCGCCACCTGTCTGCCGGGCTGGCTCTCCACAGCTCCATACGGAAAAAACCGCCCCTCCGCCGTTTCATTATGGCCGGGCGCGGGAGCGGGGTCGAGGGCCCAGGCCGCTTCCCTGGGCCTGCCGGCCACCTGGGGCGGGGTCCTGAGCTCGGACGGTGACGTGGGGGCGAAAGTGCCGTGGCTGGGTCTTAGAGGCCGTGCCAACTCAATGGTGGCTCCCAGTGGCTTCGGGCCAGCTTCTGTCAGGCAGGAGGGCCGGTCCGGTCTGTGGCTGAGCTGCACCTAGCGCAGCATGGGCGGGCAGGTGGGATGCCAAGGGACCGCGGTCCCCGGGCCCGGAAGCCTCCTGGGCCACTTCCCCGTGAGCGGCCTGCGGGATCTGGGGCGGGGCGCCAAGCGCCGAAAATTTGCTGGCTCCTGCCCGCCCTGGGCTGGGTGGTGGCCAACACATCCGCCACCCCCAGGTGCCCGAGACCTCCGTTCTCCTGCCTAGGCGGGCGGCGGGGCCGTGCCGGGACGGGCGGGCCGCTGGGCTGACGGTAAGTCCCAAGCGCCTGCTAAGCTGCGCCTCAAGAGGCAGCCCGCGACCCCACCGGCATCTACTGCCGAAGCAGCCTAGAAGAGCCCGATCTCGCCGCGATTGCGGAAGCTAAGCAGGGTCGGGCCTGGTTAGAACTTGATGGGAGACCTCTAGGGAAGACCGGGGTGTTCTAGGCTTTTTGCCTCCCGCTTCGCCTTCTCCTTTTGTCGCTCAAGGGGTTCGCGGCTATCTCCGACCACCCGCCCGGCACAGCTGCAAGCACCACCTCCTCAGGCCCCTCCCACCACAGCCGGCGTCGGATGGGGCGTTCCCCGCCTGCCTGAGCGGCCAGGCGGCCAGAAGGCGTCCCTGGAAGGCAGAGGCACACCAGACGCTCCGGGGGTGGCCTGAAGGGAACCAGAACGTGGCCGCGGACCCGGGGGCCGTCCGAGCGGCCCGCGAGCCCCTCGACCTGCCCCTGGCCGCCCCCACTGCAGCCCAGCCCCGGCGCCGCCACCTGTCCTGCCGGGGTGGCTCTCCACAGCTCCATACGGAAAAAGCCGCCCCTCCGCCGTTTCGCCATGGCCGGGGGCGGGAGCGGGATCGAGGGCCCAGGCTGCTTCCCCGGGCCTGCCGGCCACCTGGGGCGGGGTCCTGAGCTCGGACGGTGGCGTGGGGGCGAGGGTGGCATTGCTGGGTCTTACGGGCCGTGCCAACACAATGGTGGCTCCCAGTGGCTTCAGGCCCGCTAACGTCGGGCAGGAGGGCCGGTCCGGTCTGCGTCTGAGCTGCGCCTAGCGCAGCGTGGGCGGGCAGGTGGGATGCCCAAGGGCCCGCGGTCCTCCGGGCCTGGAAGCCTCATGGGCCACTTCCCCGTGAGCGGCCTGCGGGATCTGGGGCGTGGCGCCTAGCTCCCAAAAGTTTGCTGGCTCCCGCCCGCCCTGGGCGGGGTGGTCGCCAGCACCTCCGCCACCCCCAGGTGCCCGAGACCTCCGTTCCCCTGCCTAGGCGGGCGGCGGGGCCCTGCCGGGACGGGCGGGCCGCTGGGCTGACGGTAAGGCCCAAGCGCCTGCTGGCTGCGCCTCAAGAGGCAGCCCGCCACCCCGCCGGCATCCACTGCCGAAGCAGCCTAGAAGGGCCCGATCTTGCCGCGATCGCGGAAGCTAAGCAGGGTCGGGCCTGGTTAGAACTTGGATGGGAGACCTCTTAGGGAAGACCGGGGTGCGCTAGGCTTTTTGCCCACCGCTCCGCCTTCTCCTTTTGTCGCTCGTGGCATTCGCGGCTATCTCGGCCCCCGCCCGGTACAGCTGCAAGCCCCACCTCCTCAGGCCCCTCCCACCACAGCCAGCGTCTGATGGGGCGCTCTCCGCCTGCCTGAGCGGCCAGGCGGCCAGAAGGCGTCCCAGGAAGGCAGAGGCACACCAGAACGCTCCGGGGGTGGCCTGAAGGGAACCAGACGTGGCCGCGGACCCAGGGGCCGTCCGTGCGGCCGCGAGCCCCTCGACTGCCCTGGCCGCCCCCACTGCAGCCCAGCCCCGGCGCCGCCACCTGTCTGCCGGGTGGCTCTCCACAGCTCCATACGGAAAAGCCGCCCCTCCGCCGTTTCGCCATGGCCGGGGGCGGGAGCGGGATCGAGGGCCCAGGCCGCTTCTCCGGGCCTGCCGCCACCTGGGGCGGGGTCCTGAGCTCGGACGGTGGCGTGGGGGCGAGGGTGGCGTTGCTGGGTCTTTAGGGCCGTGCCAACACAATGGTGGCTCCCAGTGGCTTCGGGCCACTTCTGTCGGCAGGAGGGCCGGTCCGGTCTGCATCTGAGCTGCGCCTAGCGCAGCGTGGGCGGGAGGTGGGATGCCCAAGGGCCCGCGGTCTCCGGCCCGGAAAGCCTCCTGGGCCACTTCCCGTGAGCGGCCTGCGGGATCTGGGCGGGGCGCCAAGCGCCGAAAATTTTGCTGGCTCCCGCCCGCCCTGGGCTGGGTGGTCGCCAACACCTCCGCCACCCCAGGTGCCCGAGACCTCCGTTCCCCGGCCTAGGCGGGCGGCGGGGCCCTGCCGGGACGGGCGGGCCGCTGGGCTGACGGTAAGGCCCAAGCGCCTGCTAAGCTGCGCCTCAAGAGGCAGCCCGCGACCCCCCGGCATCTACTGCCAAACAGCCTAGAAGGGCCCGATCTCGCCGCGATCGCGGAGCTAAGCTAAGGGGTCGGCCTGGTTAGAACTTGGATGGGAGACCTCTAGGGAAGACCGGGTGCTCTAGGCTTTTTGCCTCCCGCTCCGCCTTCTCCTTTTGGCGCCCGCGGCGTTCGCGGCTATCTCCGCCCCCGCCCGGTACAGCTGCAAGCCCCACCTCCTCAGGCCCCTCCCACCACAGCAAGCGTCTTATGGGCGCTCCCCGCCTGCCTGAGCGGCCAGGCGGCCAGAAGGCGGCCCTGGAAGGCAGAGGCACACCAGACGCTCCGGGGGTGGCCTGACGGAAACCAGACGTGGCCGCGGACCCGGGGCCGTCCGTGCGGCCCGCGAGCCCCTCGACCTGCACCTGGCCGCCCCCACTGGAGCCCAGCCCCGGCGCCGCCACCTGTCTGCCGGGTGGCTCTCCACAGCTCCATACGGAAAAGCCGCCCCTCCGCCGTTTCGCCATGGCCGGGGCGGGAGCGGGATCGAGGGCCCAGGCCGCTTCCCCGGGCCTGCCGGCCACCTGGGGCGGGGTCCTGAGCTCGGACGGTGGCGTGGGGGCGAGGGTGGCGTTGCTGGGTCTTAGGGGCCGTGCCAACTCAATGGTGGCTCCCACTGGCTTCGGGCCACCTTCTGTCGGGCAGGAGGGCCGGTCCGGTCTGCGTCTGAGCTGCGCCTAGCGCCGCGTGGGCGGGCAGGTGGGATGCCCAAGGGCCCGCGGTCTCCGGGCCTGGAAGCCTCTGGGCCACTTCCCGTGAGCGGCCTGCGGATCTGGGGCTGGCGCCTACTCCAAAAGTTTGCTGGCTCCCGCCTGCCCTGGGCTGGGTGGTCGCCAACACCTCCGCCACCCCCCGTGCCCGAGACCTCCGCTCCCCTTGCCTAGGCAGGCGGCGGGGTCCCTCCGGGACGGGCTGCCGCTGGGCTTACGGTAGGCCCAAGCGCCTGCTGGGCTGCGCCTCAAGAGGCAGCCCGCCACCTCCACATCTACTGCCGAAGCAGCCTAGAAGGGCCCGATATCGCCGCGATCGCGGAAGCTAAGCAGGTCGGGCCTGGTTAGAACTGGCTGGGAGACCTCTAGGGAAGACCGGGTGCTCTAGGCTTTTTGCCCCCCCTCCGCTTCTCCTTTGGCGCTCGTGGCATTCGCGCTATCTCGTCCCCGCCCCGGTACGCTGCAAGCCCACCTCCTCAGGCCCTCCCACCACAGCCAGCGTCTATGAGGCGCTCTCAACCGCCTGCCTGAGCGGCCAGTGCGGCCAATAAGGCTTCCCTGGAAGGCAGAGGCCACACCAGAACGCTCCCGGGTGGCCTGAAGGGAAACCGACGTGGCCGCGGACCCGGGTGCCGTCCGTGCGGCCCGCTAGCCCCTCGACCTACTGCCCCTGGCCCACCCACTGCAGCCCAGACCCCGGCGCCGCCACCTGTCTGCCGGGGTGGCTCTCCACAGCTCCATACGGAAAAAGCCGCCCTCCTGCCGTTCGCCATACATGGCCGGGGGCGGGAGCTACTTCTATGCCCAGGCCGCTTCCCCGGGCCTGCCGGCCACGTGGGGGCGGGTCCTGAGCTCGGACGGTGGCGTGGGGCGAGGGTGGCGTTGCTGGGTCTTAGGGGCCGTGCCAACTCAATGCTGGCTCCCACTGGCTTCGGGCCACTTCTGTCGGGCAGGAGGGCCGGTCCGGTACTTCTGCGTCTGAGCTGCGCTAGCGCAGCGTGGGGTGGGCTGTGCTATGCTACAACTGCCCCGCGGTCTCCGGCCTGAAGCCCCCCCCCTCTTCAATGGGCCACTACTACCCCTTCCCCTGAGCGGCTTGCGGGAATCTGGGCGTGGGCCTAGCTCCCAAAACTTTACTGGCTCCTGCCCGCCCTGGCTTGGGTTGTGCGCCACACCTCCGCTGCACCACCCTACTGCTGCCGAGACCTCCGTTCCCCTGCCTAGGCGGCGGCGGGGCCCTGCCGGGACGGGCGGGCCGCTGGGCTGACGGTAAGGCCCAAGCGCCCGCTAAGCTGCGCCTCAAGAGGCAGCCCGCGACCCCCCGCCGCATCTACTGCCAAACCAGCCTAGAAGGGCCCGATCTCGCCGCGATCGCGGAAGCTAAGCAGGGTCGGGCCTGGTTAGAACTTGGATGGGAGACCTCTAGGGAAGACCGGGTGCTCTAGGCTTTTTGCCTCCCGCTCCGCCTTCTCCTTTTATCGCCCCGCGGCGTTCGCGGCTATCTCCGCCCCCGCGCCGTTACAGCTGCAAGCCCCACTCCTCAGGCCCCTCCCACCACAGCAAGCGTCTGATGGGCGCTCCCCGCCTGCCTGAGCGGCCAGGCGGCCAGAAGGCGGCCCTGGAAGGCAGAGGCACACCAGACGCTCCGGGGTGGCCTGACGGAAACCAGACGTGGCCGCGGCCCGGGGGCCGTCCGTGCGGCCCGCGAGCCCCTCGACCTGCACCTGGCCGCCCCCACTGGAGCCCAGCCCCGGCGCCGCCACCTGTCTGCCGGGCTGGCTCTCCACAGCTCCATACGGAAAAAGCCGCCCCTCCGCCGTTTCATTATGGCCGGGCGCGGGAGCGGGGTCGAGGCCCAGGCCGCTTCCCTGGGCCTGCCGGCCACCTGGGGCGGGGTCCTGAGCTCGGACGGTGACGTGGGGGCGAAGGTGCCGTGGCTGGTCTTAGGGGCCGTGCCAACTCAATGGTGGCTCCCAGTGGCTTCGGGCCAGCTTCTGTCAGGCAGGAGGGCCGGTCCGGTCTGCGTCTGAGCTGCACCTAGCGCAGCATGGGCGGGCAGGTGGGATGCCCAAGGACCGCGGTCCCCGGGCCCGGAAGCCTCCTGGGCCACTTCCCTGTGAGCGGCCTGCGGGATCTGGGCGGGGCGCCAAGCGCCGAAAAGTTTGCTGGCTCCCGCCCGCCCTGGGCTGGGTGGTCGCCAACACCTCCGCCACCTCCAGGTGCCCGAGACCTCCGTTCCCCGGCCTAGGCAGGCGGCGGGGCCCTGCCGGGACGGGCGGGCCGCTGGGCTGACGGTAAGGCCCAAGCGCCTGCTGAAGCTGCGCCTCAAGAGGCAGCCCGCGACCCCGCCGGCATCTACTGCCAAACCAGCCTAGAAGGGCCCGATCTCGCCGCGATCGCGGAAGCTAAGCAGGGTCGGGCCTGGTTAGAACTTGGATGGGAGACCTCTAGGGAAGACCGGGTGCTCTAGGCTTTTTGCCTCCCGCTCCGCCTTCTCCTTTTGCGCCCGCGGCGTTCGCGGCTATCTCCGCCCCCCCCGCCCGGGTACAGCTGCAAGCCCCACCTCCTCAGGCCCCTCCCACCACAGCAAGCGTCTTATGAGGCGCTCCCCGCCTGCCTGACAGGCCAGGCGGCCAGAAGGCGGCCCTGGAAGGCAGAGGCACACCAGACGCTCCGGGGGTGGCCTGACGGAAACCAGACGTGGCCGCGGACCCGGGGCCGTCCGTGCGGCCCGCGAGCCCCTCGACCTGCACCTGGCCGCCCCCACTGGAGCCCAGCCCCGGCGCCGCCACCTGTCTGCCGGGCTGGCTCTCCACAGCTCCATACGGAAAAAGCCGCCCCTCTGCCGTTTCGCCATGGCCGGGTGCGGGAGCGGGATCGAGGGCCCAGGCCGCTTCCCCGGGCCTGCCGGCCACCTGGGGCGGGGTCCTGAGCTCGGACGGTGGCGTGGGGGCAAGGGTGGTGTTGCTGGGTCTAAGGGGCTGTACCAACACAATGCTGGCTCCCACTGGCTTCGGGCCACCTGCTGTCGGGCAGGAGGGCCGGCCCGGTCTGCGGTTGGGCTTCGCCTAACGCAGCGTGGGCCGGCTACTACTATTGCTCTTGCTGATTCTTCTACTTCTATTTCTGGCCCTCTGCAGGTCAAATATGCTGCCACTATTACTGCTGCTGATGCCACTTCTACTGCTGTTTCTACCACTACTACTACTACTACTAGGACAGTGCATGGCAAATACTACTACTATTACCACCACTGCTGCCATTACTACTACTGCTGCTACTACTACTGCTGCTGCTACTTGTACAGGTGCTGCTGCTACTACTACTACTAATAGCCCAGTGCATGGCAAATATTAACACTACTACTACTGCTGCTGCTTCTACTATTGCTACTACTACTGCTACTACTAGTAGTCCAGTGCATGGCAAATTCTACTACTATTACTACAACAGCTACTGCTGCTAATAGTAATGTTACTACTACCGCTAATGCTAGTAATCTAGTATATGGCAAATACTACTACTATTACTACTAGTGCTGCTGCTGCTACTTCCGCTACTACAACTATCAATACTACTAGCCCAGTGCATGGCAAATATACTACTATTATTGCTGTTCCTGCTACTTCTACTACTATTCCTGGCCCACTGCAAGTCAAATATGCTGCTCCAATTACTCCTGCTGCTGCCACTTCTACTGCTATTGCTACCACTATTACTACTACCACTAGCCCAATGCATGGCAAATACTACTACTATTACTACTACTGCTGCTGCTTGTACAAATGCTACTACTACTGCTACTACTAGTAGTCCAGTGCATTGAAAATACTACTACTACTACTCCTGATGCTGCTACTACTTCTACTACTAGTATCAATACTACTAGCCCTGTGTATGGCAAATCTACTACTACTACTGTTATGGCTGCTACTTCTATTATCACTACTGGCCCACTGCAGGACAAATCTGCTGGTACTATTACTGCTGCTGATGCCACTTCTATTGCTGATGCTAACTCTACTACTACTGCTACTACTAGCAGTCCACTGCATGGCAAATCTACTACTACTACTTCAATTGCTGCTACTGCTACTACTACTACTGGCCCTCTGCAGGGAATATATGGTGCTACTACTCCTGCTGCTGCAGCCACTTCTCCTGCTGCTACTACCACTACTATTACTACTAGCCCAGTGCATGGCAAATACTACTTCTATTACCACTACTGCTGCTACTTCTACTGCTGCTGCTACCTCCGTTCCCCGTCCCGGCGGGCGGCGGGTCTGCCGGGACGGGCGGGCCGCTGGGCTGGCGGTAAGGCCCAAGCGCCCGCTAAGCTGCGCCTCAAGAGGCAGCCCGCGACCCCGCCGGCATCTACTGCCAAACCAGCCTAGAAGGGCCCGATCTCGCCGCGATCGCGGAAGCTAAGCAGGGTCGGGCCTGGTTAGAACTTGGATGGGAGACCTCTAGGGAAGACCGGGTGCTCTAGGCTTTTTGCCTCCCGCTCCGCCTTCTCCTTTTGGCGCCCGCGGCGTTCGCGGCTATCTCCGCCCCCCGCCGGGTACAGCTGCAAGCCCCACCTCCTCAGGCCCCTCCCACCACAGCAAGCGTCTTATGAGGCGCTCCCCGCCTGCCTGAGCGGCCAGGCGCCAGAAGGCGGCCCTGGAAGGCAGAGGCACACCAGACGCTCCGGGGTGGCCTGACGGAAACCAGACGTGGCCGCGGACCCGGGGCCGTCCGTGCGGCCCGCGAGCCCCTCGACCTGCACCTGGCCGCCCCCACTGGAGCCCAGCCCCGGCGCCGCCACCTGTCTGCCGGGCTGGCTCTCCACAGCTCCATACGGAAAAAACCGCCCCTCCGCCGTTTCATTATGGCCGGGCGCGGGAGCGGGGTCGAGGGCCCAGGCCGCTTCCCTGGGCCTGCCGGCCACCTGGGGCGGGGTCCTGAGCTCGGACGGTGACGTGGGGGCGAAAGTGCCGTGGCTGGGTCTTAGAGGCCGTGCCAACTCAATGGTGGCTCCCAGTGGCTTCGGGCCAGCTTCTGTCAGGCAGGAGGGCCGGTCCGGTCTGTGGCTGAGCTGCACCTAGCGCAGCATGGGCGGGCAGGTGGGATGCCCAAGGGACCGCGGTCCCCGGGCCCGGAAGCCTCCTGGGCCACTTCCCCGTGAGCGGCCTGCGGGATCTGGGGCGGGGCGCCAAGCGCCGAAAAGTTTGCTGGCTCCGCCCGCCCTGGGCTGGGTGGTCGCCAACACCTCCGCCACCCCCAGGTGCCCGAGACCTCCGTTCCCCGGCCTAGGCAGGCGGCGGGGCCCTGCCGGGACGGGCGGGCCGCTGGGCTGACGGTAAGGCCCAAGCGCCTGTGAAGCTGCGCCTCAAGAGGCAGCCCGCGACCCCGCCGGCATCTACTGCCAAACCCTAGAAGGGCCCGATCTCGCCGCGATCGCGGAAGCTAAGCAGGGTCGGGCCTGGTTAGAACTTGGATGGGAGACCTCTAGGGAAGACCGGGTGCTCTAGGCTTTTTGCCTCCCGCTCCGCCTTCTCCTTTTGGCGCCCGCGGCGTTCGCGGCTATCTCCGCCCCCGCCGGGTACAGCTGCAAGCCCCACCTCCTCAGGCCCCTCCCACCACAGCAAGCGTCTTATGAGGCGCTCCCCGCCTGCCTGACCGGAGAGGCGGCCAGAAGGCGGCCCTGGAAGGCAGAGGCACACCAGACGCTCCGGGGTGGCCTGACGGAAACCAGACGTGGCCGCGGACCCGGGGGCCGTCCGTGCGGCCCGCGAGCCCCTCGACCTGCACCTGGCCGCCCCCACTGGAGCCCAGCCCCGGCGCCGCCACCTGTCTGCCGGGCTGGCTCTCCACAGCTCCATACGGAAAAAGCCGCCCCTCTGCCGTTTCGCCATGGCCGGGGCGGGAGCGGGATCGAGGGCCCAGGCCGCTTCCCCGGGCCTGCCGGCCACCTGGGGCGGGGTCCTGAGCTCGGACGGTGGCGTGGGGGCAAGGGTGGCGTTGCTGGGTCTAAGGGGCTGTACCAACACAATGCTGGCTCCCACTGGCTTCGGGCCACCTGCTGTCGGGCAGGAGGGCCGGCCCGGTCTGCGGTTGGCTTCGCCTAACGCAGCGTGGACCGGCTACTACTATTGCTCTTGCTGATTCTTCTACTTCTATTTCTGGCCCTCTGCAGGTCAAATATGCTGCCACTATTACTGCTGCTGATGCCACTTCTACTGCTGTTTCTACCACTACTACTACTACTACTAGGCCAGTGCATGGCAAATACTACTACTATTACCACCACTGCTGCCATTACTACTACTGCTGCTACTACTACTGCTGCTGCTACTTGTACAGGTGCTGCTGCTACTACTACTACTAATAGCCCAGTGCATGGCAAATATTAACACTACTACTACTACTGCTGCTTCTACTATTGCTACTACTACTGCTACTACTAGTAGTCCAGTGCATGGCAAATTCTACTACTATTACTACAACAGCTACTGCTGCTAATAGTAATGTTACTACTACCGCTAATGCTAGTAATCTAGTATATGGCAAATACTACTACTATTACTACTAGTGCTGCTGCTGCTACTTCCGCTACTACAACTATCAATACTACTAGCCCAGTGCATGGCAAATATACTACTATTATTGCTGTTCCTGCTACTTCTACTACTATTCCTGGCCCACTGCAAGTCAAATATGCTGCTCCAATTACTCCTGCTGCTGCCACTTCTACTGCTATTGCTACCACTATTACTACTACCACTAGCCCAATGCATGGCAAATACTACTACTATTACTACTACTGCTGCTGCTTGTACAAATGCTACTACTACTGCTACTACTAGTAGTCCAGTGCATTGAAAATACTACTACTACTACTCCTGATGCTGCTACTACTTCTACTACTAGTATCAATACTACTAGCCCTGTGTATGGCAAATCTACTACTACTACTGTTATGGCTGCTACTTCTATTATCACTACTGGCCACTGCAGGACAAATCTGCTGGTACTATTACTGCTGCTGATGCCACTTCTATTGCTGATGCTAACTCTACTACTACTGCTACTACTAGCAGTCCACTGCATGGCAAATCTACTACTACTACTTCAATTGCTGCTACTGCTACTACTACTACTGGCCCTCTGCAGGGAATATATGGTGCTACTACTCCTGCTGCTGCAGCCACTTCTCCTGCTGCTACTACCACTACTATTACTACTAGCCCAGTGCATGGCAAATACTACTACTACTTCAATTGCTGCTACTGCTGCTACTTCTACTGCTGCTGCTGCTACCTCCGTTCCCCGGCCCAGGCGGGCGGCGGGTCCCTGCCGGGACGGGCGGGCCGCTGGGCTGGCGTAAGGCCCAAGCGCCCGCTAAGCTGCGCCTCAAGAGGCAGCCCGCGACCCCGCCGGCATCTACTGCCAAACCAGCCTAGAAGGGCCCGATCTCGCCGCGATCGCGGAAGCTAAGCAGGGTCGGGCCTGGTTAGAACTTGGATGGGAGACCTCTAGGGAAGACCGGGTGCTCTAGGCTTTTTGCCTCCCGCTCCGCCTTCTCCTTTTGGCGCCCGCGGCGTTCGCGGCTATCTCCCCCCCCGCCGGGTACAGCTGCAAGCCCCACCTCCTCAGGCCCCTCCCACCACAGCAAGCGTCTTATGAGGCGCTCCCCGCCTGCCTGAGCGGCCAGGCGGCCAGAAGGCGGCCCTGGAAGGCAGAGGCACACCAGACGCTCCGGGGGTGGCCTGACGGAAACCAGACGTGGCCGCGGACCCGGGGCCGTCCGTGCGGCCCGCGAGCCCCTCGACCTGCACCTGGCCGCCCCCACTGGAGCCCAGCCCCGGCGCCGCCACCTGTCTGCCGGGCTGGCTCTCCACAGCTCCATACGGAAAAAAACCGCCCCTCCGCCGTTTCATTATGGCCGGGCGCGGAGCGGGGTCGAGGGCCCAGGCCGCTTCCCTGGGCCTGCCGGCCACCTGGGGCGGGGTCCTGAGCTCGGACGGTGACGTGGGGGCGAAAGTGCCGTGGCTGGGTCTTAGAGGCCGTGCCAACTCAATGGTGGCTCCCAGTGGCTTCGGGCCAGCTTCTGTCAGGCAGGAGGGCCGGTCCGGTCTGTGGCTGAGCTGCACCTAGCGCAGCATGGGCGGGCAGGTGGGATGCCCAAGGGACCGCGGTCCCCGGCCCGGAAGCCTCCTGGGCCACTTCCCCGTGAGCGGCCTGCGGGATCTGGGGCGGGGCGCCAAGCGCCGAAAAGTTTGCTGGCTCCCGCCCGCCCTGGGCTGGGTGGTCGCCAACACCTCCGCCACCCCCAGGTGCCCGAGACCTCCGTTCCCCGCCTAGGCAGGCGGCGGGGCCCTGCCGGACGGGCGGGCCGCTGGGCTGACGGTAAGGCCCAAGCGCCTGTGAAGCTGCGCCTCAAGAGGCAGCCCGCGACCCCGCCGGCATCTACTGCCAAACCAGCCTAGAAGGGCCCGATCTCGCCGCGATCGCGGAAGCTAAGCAGGGTCGGGCCTGGTTAGAACTTGGATGGGAGACCTCTAGGGAAGACCGGGTGCTCTAGGCTTTTTGCCTCCCGCTCCGCCTTCTCCTTTTGGCGCCCGCGGCGTTCGCGGCTATCTCCGCCCCCGCCGGGTACAGCTGCAAGCCCCACCTCCTCAGGCCCCTCCCACCACAGCAAGCGTCTTATGAGGCGCTCCCTGCCTGCCTGACCGGAGAGGCGGCCAGAAGGCGGCCCTGGAAGGCAGAGGCACACCAGACGCTCCGGGGGTGGCCTGACGGAAACCAGACGTGGGCCGCGGACCCGGGGGCCGTCCGTGCGGCCCGCGAGCCCCTCGACCTGCACCTGGCCGCCCCCACTGGAGCCCAGCCCCGGCGCCGCCACCTGTCTGCCGGGCTGGCTCTCCACAGCTCCATACGGAAAAAGCCGCCCCTCTGCCGTTTCGCCATGGCCGGGGGCGGGAGCGGGATCGAGGGCCCAGGCCGCTTCCCCGGCCTGCCGGCCACCTGGGGCGGGGTCCTGAGCTCGGACGGTGGCGTGGGGGCAAGGGTGGCGTTGCTGGGTCTAAGGGGCTGTACCAACACAATGCTGGCTCCCACTGGCTTCGGGCCACCTGCTGTCGGGCAGGAGGGCCGGCCCGGTCTGCGGTTGGGCTTCGCCTAACGCAGCGTGGACCGGCTACTACTATTGCTCTTGCTGATTCTTCTACTTCTATTTCTGGCCCTCTGCAGGTCAAATATGCTGCCACTATTACTGCTGCTGATGCCACTTCTACTGCTGTTTCTACCACTACTACTACTACTACTAGGCCAGTGCATGGCAAATACTACTACTATTACCACCACTGCTGCCATTACTACTACTGCTGCTACTACTACTGCTGCTGCTACTTGTACAGGTGCTGCTGCTACTACTACTACTAATAGCCCAGTGCATGGCAAATATTAACACTACTACTACTACTGCTGCTTCTACTATTGCTACTACTACTGCTACTACTAGTAGTCCAGTGCATGGCAAATTCTACTACTATTACTACAACAGCTACTGCTGCTAATAGTAATGTTACTACTACCGCTAATGCTAGTAATCTAGTATATGGCAAATACTACTACTATTACTACTAGTGCTGCTGCTGCTACTTCCGCTACTACAACTATCAATACTACTAGCCCAGTGCATGGCAAATATACTACTATTATTGCTGTTCCTGCTACTTCTACTACTATTCCTGGCCCACTGCAAGTCAAATATGCTGCTCCAATTACTCCTGCTGCTGCCACTTCTACTGCTATTGCTACCACTATTACTACTACCACTAGCCCAATGCATGGCAAATACTACTACTATTACTACTACTGCTGCTGCTTGTACAAATGCTACTACTACTGCTACTACTAGTAGTCCAGTGCATTGAAAATACTACTACTACTACTCCTGATGCTGCTACTACTTCTACTACTAGTATCAATACTACTAGCCCTGTGTATGGCAAATCTACTACTACTACTGTTATGGCTGCTACTTCTATTATCACTACTGGCCCACTGCATGGCAAATCTGCTGGTACTATTACTGCTGCTGATGCCACTACTCTATTGCTGATGCTAACTCTACTACTACTGCTACTACTAGCAGTCCACTGCATGGCAAATCTACTACTACTACTTCAATTGCTGCTACTGCTACTACTACTACTGGCCCTCTGCAGGGAATATATGGTGCTACTACTCCTGCTGCTGCAGCCACTTCTCCTGCTGCTACTACCACTACTATTACTACTAGCCCAGTGCATGGCAAATACTACTTCTATTACCACTACTGCTGCTACTTCTACTGCTGCTGCTACCTCCGTTCCCCGCCCAGGCGGGCGGCGGGTCCCTGCCGGGACGGGCGGGCCGCTGGGCTGGCGGTAAGGCCCAAGCGCCCGCTAAGCTGCGCCTCAAGAGGCAGCCCGCGACCCCGCCGGCATCTACTGCCAAACCAGCCTAGAAGGGCCCGATCTCGCCGCGATCGCGGAAGCTAAGCAGGGTCGGGCCTGGTTAGAACTTGGATGGGACCTCTAGGGAAGACCGGGTGCTCTAGGCTTTTTGCCTCCCGCTCCGCCTTCTCCTTTTGGCGCCCGCGGCGTTCGCGGCTATCTCCGCCCCCCGCCGGGTACAGCTGCAAGCCCCACCTCCTCAGGCCCCTCCCACCACAGCAAGCGTCTTATGAGGCGCTCCCCCCGCCTGCCTGAGCGCCAGGCGGCCAGAAGGCGGCCCTGGAAGGCAGAGGCACACCAGACGCTCCGGGGGTGGCCTGACGGAAACCAGACGTGGCCGCGGACCCGGGGGCCGTCCGTGCGGCCCGCGAGCCCCTCGACCTGCACCTGGCCCGCCCCCACTGAGCCCAGCCCCGGCGCCGCCACCTGTCCTGCCGGGCTGGCTCTCCACAGCTCCATACGGAAAAACCGCCCCTCCGCCGTTTCATTATGGCCGGGCGCGGAGCGGGGTCGAGGGCCCAGGCCGCTTCCCTGGGCCTGCCGGCCACCTGGGGCGGGGTCCTGAGCTCGGACGGTGACGTGGGGGCGAAAGTGCCGTGCTGGGTCTTAAGGGCCGTGCCAACTCAATGGTGGCTCCCAGTGGCTTCGGGCCAGCTTCTGTCAGGCAGGAGGGCCGGTCCGGTCTGTGGCTGAGCTGCACCTAGCGCAGCATGGGCGGGCAGGTGGGATGCCCAAGGGACCGCGGTCCCCGGCCCGGAAGCCTCCTGGGCCACTTCCCCGTGAGCGGCCTGCGGGATCTGGGGCGGGGCGCCAAGCGCCGAAAAGTTGCTGGCTCCCGCCCGCCCTGGGCTGGGTGGTCGCCAACACCTCCGCCACCCCAGGTGCCCGAGACCTCCGTTCCCCGGCCTAGGCAGGCGGCGGGGCCCTGCCGGGACGGGCGGGCCGCTGGGCTGACGGTAAGGCCCAAGCGCCTGGAAGCTGCGCCTCAAGAGGCAGCCCGCGACCCCCGCCGGCATCTACTGCCAAACCAGCCTAGAAGGGCCCGATCTCGCCGCGATCGCGGAAGCTAAGCAGGGTCGGGCCTGGTTAGAACTTGGATGGGAGACCTCTAGGGAAGACCGGGTGCTCTAGGCTTTTTGCCTCCCGCTCCGCCTTCTCCTTTTGGCGCCCGCGGCGTTCGCGGCTATCTCCGCCCCCGCCGGTACAGCTGCAAGCCCCACCTCCTCAGGCCCTCCCACCACAGCAAGCGTCTTATGAGGCGCTCCCCGCCTGCCTGACCGGCCAGGCGGCCAGAAGGCGGCCCTGGAAGGCAGAGGCACACCAGACGCTCCGGGGTGGCCTGACGGAAACCAGACGTGGCCGCGGACCCGGGGGCCGTCCGTGCGGCCCGCGAGCCCCTCGACCTGCACCTGGCCGCCCCCACTGGAGCCCAGCCCCGGCGCCGCCACCTGTCTGCCGGGCTGGCTCTCCACAGCTCCATACGGAAAAAGCCGCCCCTCTGCCGTTTCGCCATGGCCGGGGGCGGGAGCGGGATCGAGGGCCCAGGCCGCTTCCCCGGGCCTGCCGGCCACCTGGGGCGGGGTCCTGAGCTCGGACGGTGGCGTGGGGGCAAGGGTGGCGTTGCTGGGTCGAAGGGGCTGTACCAACACAATGCTGGCTCCCACTGGCTTCGGGCCCCTGCGGTCGGGCAGGAGGGCCGGCCCGGTCTGCGGTTGGGCTTCGCCTAACGCAGCGTGGACGGCTACTACTATTGCTCTTGCTGATTCTTCTACTTCTATTTCTGGCCCTCTGCAGGTCAAATATGCTGCCACTATTACTGCTGCTGATGCCACTTCTACTGCTGTTTCTACCACTACTACTACTACTACTAGGCCAGTGCATGGCAAATACTACTACTATTACCACACTGCTGCCATTACTACTACTGCTGCTACTACTACTACTGCTGCTGCTACTTGTACAGGTGCTGCTGCTACTACTACTACTAATAGCCCAGTGCATGGCAAATATTAACACTACTACTACTACTGCTGCTTCTACTATTGCTACTACTACTGCTACTACTAGTAGTCCAGTGCATGGCAAATCTACTACTATTACTACAACAGCTACTGCTGCTAATAGTAATGTTACTACTACCGCTAATGCTAGTAATCTAGTATATGGCAAATACTACTACTATTACTACTAGTGCTGCTGCTGCTACTTCCGCTCCACTCTACAACTATCCTACTAGCCCGTGCATGGCAAATATACTACTATTATTGCTGTTCCTGCTACTTCTACTACTATTCCTGGCCCACTGCAAGTCAAATATGCTGCTCCAATTACTCCTGCTGCTGCCACTTCTACTGCTATTGCTACCACTATTACTACTACCACTAGCCAATGCATGGCAAATACTACTACTATTACTACTACTGCTGCTGCTTGTACAAATGCTACTACTACTGCTACTACTAGTAGTCCAGTGCATTGAAAATACTACTACTACTACTCCTGATGCTGCTACTACTTACTACTAGTATCAATACTACTAGCCCTGTGTATGGCAAATCTACTACTACTACTGTTATGGCTGCTACTTCTATTATCACTACTGGCCCACTGCAGGACAAATCTGCTGGTACTATTACTGCTGCTGATGCCACTTCTATTGCTGATGCTAACTCTACTACTACTGCTACTACTAGCAGTCCACTGCATGGCAAATCTACTACTACTACTTCAATTGCTGCTACTGCTACTACTACTACTGGCCCTCTGCAGGGAATATATGGTGCTACTACTCCTGCTGCTGCAGCCACTTCTCCTGCTGCTACTACCACTACTATTACTACTAGCCCAGTGCATGGCAAATACTACTTCTATTACCACTACTGCTGCTACTTCTACTGCTGCTGCTACCTCCGTTCCCCGGCCTAGGCGGGCGGCGGGGCCCTGCCGGGACGGGCGGGCCGCTGGGCTGGCGGTAAGGCCCAAGCGCCCGCTAAGCTGCGCCTCAAGAGGCAGCCCGCGACCCCGCCGGCATCTACTGCCAAACCAGCCTAGAAGGGCCCGATCTCGCCGCGATCGCGGAAGCTAAGCAGGGTCGGGCCTGGTTAGAACTTGGATGGAGACCTCTAGGGAAGACCGGGTGCTCTAGGCTTTTTGCCTCCCGCTCCGCCTTCTCCTTTTGGCGCCCGCGGCGTTCGCGGCTATCTCCGCCCCCCGCCGGGTACAGCTGCAAGCCCCACCTCCTCAGGCCCCTCCCACCACAGCAAGCGTCTTATGAGGCGCTCCCCGCCTGCCTGAGCGGCCAGGCGGCCAGAAGGCGGCCCTGGAAGGCAGAGGCACACCAGACGCTCCGGGGGTGGCCTGACGGAAACCAGACGTGGCCGCGGACCCGGGGCCGTCCGTGCGGCCCGCGAGCCCCTCGACCTGCACCTGGCCGCCCCCACTGGAGCCCAGCCCCGGCGCCGCCACCTGTCTGCCGGGCTGGCTCTCCACAGCTCCATACGGAAAAAAACCGCCCCTCCGCCGTTTCATTATGGCCGGGCGCGGGAGCGGGTCGAGGGCCCAGGCCGCTTCCCTGGGCCTGCCGGCCACCTGGGGCGGGTCCTGAGCTCGGACGGTGACGTGGGGGCGAAAGTGCCGTGGCTGGGTCTTAGAGGCCGTGCCAACTCAATGGTGGCTCCCAGTGGCTTCGGGCCAGCTTCTGTCAGGCAGGAGGGCCGGTCCGGTCTGTGGCTGAGCTGCACCTAGCGCAGCATGGGCGGGCAGGTGGGATGCCCAAGGGACCGCGGTCCCCGGGCCCGGAAGCCTCCTGGGCCACTTCCCCGTGAGCGGCCTGCGGGATCTGGGGCGGGGCGCCAAGCGCCGAAAAGTTTGCTGGCTCCCGCCCGCCCTGGGCTGGGTGGTCGCCAACACCTCCGCCACCCCCAGGTGCCCGAGACCTCCGTTCCCCGGCCTAGGCAGGCGGCGGGGCCCTGCCGGGACGGGCGGGCCGCTGGGCTGACGGTAAGGCCCAAGCGCCTGTGAAGCTGCGCCTCAAGAGGCAGCCCGCGACCCCGCCGGCATCTACTGCCAAACCAGCCTAGAAGGGCCCGATCTCGCCGCGATCGCGGAAGCTAAGCAGGGTCGGGCCTGGTTAGAACTTGGATGGGAGACCTCTAGGGAAGACCGGGTGCTCTAGGCTTTTTGCCTCCCGCTCCGCCTTCTCCTTTGGCGCCCGCGCGTTCGCGGCTATCTCCGCCGCCCCATCCGCTGCCCCCGCCAGGTACAGCTGCAAGCCCCACCTCCTCAGGCCCCTCCCACCACAGCAAGCGTCTTATGAGGCGCTCCCCGCCTGCCTGACAGGCCAGGCGGCCAGAAGGCGGCCCTGGAAGGCAGAGGCACACCAGACGCTCCGGGGGTGGCCTGACGGAAACCAGACGTGGCCGCGGACCCGGGGGCCGTCCGTGCGGCCCGCGAGCCCCTCGACCTGCACCTGGCCGACCCCACTGGAGCCCAGCCCCGGCGCCGCCACCTGTCTGCCGGGCTGGCTCTCCACAGCTCCATACGGAAAAAGCCGCCCCTCTGCCGTTTCGCCATGGCCGGGGCGGGAGCGGGATCGAGGGCCCAGGCCGCTTCCCCGGCCTGCCGGCCACCTGGGGCGGGGTCCTGAGCTCGGACGGTGGCGTGGGGGCAAGGGTGGCGTTGCTGGGTCTAAGGGGCTGTACCAACACAATGCTGGCTCCCACTGGCTTCGGGCCACCTGCTGTCGGGCAGGAGGGCCGGCCCGGTCTGCGGTTGGGCTTCGCCTAACGCAGCGTGGGCCGGCTACTACTATTGCTCTTGCTGATTCTTCTACTTCTATTTCTGGCCCTCTGCAGGTCAAATATGCTGCCACTATTACTGCTGCTGATGCCACTTCTACTGCTGTTTCTACCACTACTACTACTACTACTAGGACAGTGCATGGCAATACTACTACTATTACCACCACTGCTGCCATTACTACTACTGCTGCTACTACTACTGCTGCTGCTACTTGTACAGGTGCTGCTGCTACTACTACTACTAATAGCCCAGTGCATGGCAAATATTAACACTACTACTACTACTGCTGCTTCTACTATTGCTACTACTACTGCTACTACTAGTAGTCCAGTGCATGGCAAATTCTACTACTATTACTACAACAGCTACTGCTGCTAATAGTAATGTTACTACTACCGCTAATGCTAGTAATCTAGTATATGGCAATACTACTACTATTACTACTAGTGCTGCTGCTGCTACTTCCGCTACTACAACTATCAATACTACTAGCCCAGTGCATGGCAAATATACTACTATTATTGCTGTTCCTGCTACTTCTACTACTATTCCTGGCCCACTGCAAGTCAAATATGCTGCTCCAATTACTCCTGCTGCTGCCACTTCTACTGCTATTGCTACCACTATTACTACTACCACTAGCCCAATGCATGGCAAATACTACTACTATTACTACTACTGCTGCTGCTTGTACAAATGCTACTACTACTGCTACTACTAGTAGTCCAGTGCATTGAAAATACTACTACTACTACTCCTGATGCTGCTACTACTTCTACTACTAGTATCAATACTACTAGCCCTGTGTATGGCAAATCTACTACTACTACTGTTATGGCTGCTACTTCTATTATCACTACTGGCCCACTGCAGGACAAATCTGCTGGTACTATTACTGCTGCTGATGCCACTTCTATTGCTGATGCTAACTCTACTACTACTGCTACTACTAGCAGTCCACTGCATGGCAAATCTACTACTACTACTTCAATTGCTGCTACTGCTACTACTACTACTGGCCCTCTGCAGGGAATATATGGTGCTACTACTCCTGCTGCTGCAGCCACTTCTCCTGCTGCTACTACCACTACTATTACTACTAGCCCAGTGCATGGCAAATACTACTTCTATTACCACTACTGCTGCTACTTCTACTGCTGCTGCTACCTCCGTTCCCCGGCCCAGGCGGGCGGCGGCCCCTGCCGGGACGGGCGGGCCGCGGGCTGGCGGTAAGGCCCAAGCGCCCGCTAAGCTGCGCCTCAAGAGGCAGCCCGCGACCCCGCCGGCATCTACTGCCAAACCAGCCTAGAAGGGCCCGATCTCGCCGCGATCGCGGAAGCTAAGCAGGGTCAGGCCTGGTTACCGAGACCTCTAGGGAAGACCGGGTGCTCTAGGCTTTTTGCCTCCCGCTCCGCCTTCTCCTTTTGGCGCCCGCGGCGTTCGCGGCTATCTCCGCCCCCCGCCGGGTACAGCTGCAAGCCCCACCTCCTCAGGCCCTCCCACCACAGCAAGCGTCTTATGAGGCGCTCCCCGCCTGCCTGAGCGGCCAGGCGGCCAGAAGGCGGCCTGGAAGGCAGAGGCACACCAGACGCTCCGGGGGTGGCCTGACGGAAACCAGACGTGGCCGCGGACCCGGGGGCCGTCCGTGCGGCCCGCGAGCCCCTCGACCTGCACCTGGCCGCCCCCACTGGAGCCCAGCCCCGGCGCCGCCACCTGTCTGCCGGGCTGGCTCTCCACAGCTCCATACGGAAAAAGCCGCCCCTCCGCCGTTTCATTATGGCCGGGCGCGGGAGCGGGGTCGAGGGCCCAGGCCGCTTCCCTGGGCCTGCCGGCCACCTGGGGCGGGGTCCTGAGCTCGGACGGTGACGTGGGGGCGAAAGTGCCGTGGCTGGGTCTTAGAGGCCGTGCCAACTCAATGGTGGCTCCCAGTGGCTTCGGGCCAGCTTCTGTCAGGCAGGAGGGCCGGTCCGGTCTGTGTCTGAGCTGCACCTAGCGCAGCATGGGCGGGCAGGTGGGATGCCCAAGGGACCGCGGTCCCCGGGCCGGAAGCCTCCTGGGCCACTTCCCCGTGAGCGGCCTGCGGATCTGGGGCGGGGCGCCAAGCGCCGAAAAGTTTGCTGGCTCCCGCCCGCCCTGGGCTGGGTGGTCGCCAACACCTCCGCCACCCCCAGGTGCCCGAGCCTCCGTTCCCCGGCTAGGCAGGCGGCGGGGCCCTGCCGGGACGGGCGGGCCGCTGGGCTGACGGTAAGGCCCAAGCGCCTGTGAAGCTGCGCCTCAAGAGGCAAGCCCGCGCCCCGCCGGCATCTACTGCCAAACCAGCCTAGAAGGGCCCGATCTCGCCGCGATCGCGGAAGCTAAGCAGGGTCGGGCCTGGTTAGAACTTGGATGGGAGACCTCTAGGGAAGACCGGGTGCTCTAGGCTTTTTGCCTCCCGCTCCGCCTTCTCCTTTTGGCGCCCGCGGCGTTCGCGGCTATCTCCGCCCCCGCCGTTACAGCTGCAAGCCCCACCTCCTCAGGCCCCTCCCACCACAGCAAGCGTCTTATGAGGCGCTCCCCGCCTGCTGAGCGCCAGGCGGCCAGAAGGCGGCCCTGGAAAGCAGAGGCACACCTACGCTCCGGGGGTGGCCTGACGGAAATCAGACGTGGCCCGGACCCGGGGGCCGTCCGTGCGGCCCGCGAGCCCCTCGACCTGCACCTGGCCGACCCCACTGGAGCCCAGCCCCGGCGCCGCCACCTGTCTGCCGGCTGGCTCTCCACAGCTCCATACGGAAAAGCCGCCCCTCTGCCGATTCGCCATGGCCGGGTGCGGGAGCGGGATCGAGGGCCCAGGCCGCTTCCCCCCGGGCCTGCCGGCCACCTGGGGCGGGGTCCTGAGCTCGGACGGTGGCGTGGGGGCAAGGGTGGTGTTGCTGGGTCTAAGGGGCTGTACCAACACAATGCTGGCTCCCACTGGCTTCGGGCCACCTGCTGTCGGTCAGGAGGGCCGGCCCGGTCTGCGGTTGGGGCTTCGCCTAACGCAGCGTGGGCCGGCTACTACTATTGCTCTTGCTGATTCTTCTACTTCTATTTCTGGCCCTCTGCAGGTCAAATATGCTGCCACTATTACTGCTGCTGATGCCACTTCTACTGCTGTTTCTACCACTACTACTACTACTACTAGGACAGTGCATGGCAAATACTACTACTATTACCACCACTGCTGCCATTACTACTACTGCTGCTACTACTACTGCTGCTGCTACTTGTACAGGTGCTGCTGCTACTACTACTACTAATAGCCCAGTGCATGGCAATATTACACTACTACTACTGCTGCTGCTTCTACTATTGCTACTACTACTGCTACTACTAGTAGTCCAGTGCATGGCAAATTCTACTACTATTACTACAACAGCTACTGCTGCTAATAGTAATGTTACTACTACCGCTAATGCTAGTAATCTAGTATATGGCAAATACTACTACTATTACTACTAGTGCTGCTGCTGCTACTTCCGCTACTACAACTATCAATACTACTAGCCCAGTGCATGGCAAATATACTACTATTATTGCTGTTCCTGCTACTTCTACTACTATTCCTGGCCCACTGCAAGTCAATATGCTGCTCCAATTACTCCTGCTGCTGCCACTTCTACTGCTATTGCTACCACTATTACTACTACCACTAGCCCAATGCATGGCAAATACTACTACTATTTACTACTACTGCTGCTGCTTGTACAATGCTACTACTACTGCTACTACTAGTAGTTCCAGTGCATTGAAAATACTACTACTACTACTCCTGATGCTGCTACTACTTCTACTACTAGTATCAATACTACTAGCCCTGTGTATGGCAATCTACTACTACTACTGTTATGGCCTGCTACTTCTATTTATCACTACTGGCCACTGCAGGACAAATCTGCTGGTACTATTACTGCTGCTGATGCCACTTTCTATGCTGATGCTAACTCTACTACCTACTGCTACTACTAGCAGTCCACTGCATGGCAAATCTACTACTACTACTTCCATTGCTGCTACTGCTACTACTACTACTGGCCCTCTGCAGGAATATATGGTGCTACTACTCCTGCTGCTGCAGCCACTTCTCCTGCTGCTACTACCACTACTATTACTACTTAGCCCATGCATGGCAAAATACTACTTCTATTACACTACACTACTGCTGCTACTCTACTGCTGCTGCTACCTCCGTTCCCGGCCCCAGGCGGGCGCGGGTCCCTGCCGGACGGGCGGGCCGCTGGGCTGGCGGTAATGCCAAGCCCCGCTAAGCTGCGCCTCAAGAGCAGCCCGCGACCCCGCCGGCATCTACTGCCAACCAGCCTAGAAGGGCCCGATCTCGCCGCGATCGCGGAAGCTAAGCAGGTCGGGCCCTGGTTAGAACTTGGATGGGAGACCTCTAGGGAAGACCGGGTGCTCTAGGCTTTTTGCCTCCCGCTCCGCCTTCTCCTTTGGCGCCCGGCGGCGTTCGCGGCTATCTCCGCCCCTCCCGCCGTGTACAGCTGCAAGCCCACCTCCTCAGCCCCTCCACCCACAGCAAGCGTCTGATGAGGCGGCATCCCCGCCTGCCTGAATCGGCAGGCCGGCCAGAAGGCGGCCCTGGAAAAAAGAGGCAGAAGCACACCAGACGTCTCTGGGGGTGGCCTGACGGAAACCAACGTGGCCGCGGACCCGGGGGCCGTCCGTGCGGCCCGC